>NW_005842231.1:1718932-1720041 GCF_000455745.1 Alligator sinensis | reverse complement strand
GAAAGAGTGAATCTGGTGCCATCAATTACATCTGTGCCCTGTCTTTTATCAAGGGCAATGCATATCTCCAGAATCACTCACCAATGTATCTTTGAAATGGGTCTTCTTTACTATTTCTCTGAGAAGGCTGTTTCAGGTATTACTGATCTCCCTCAGCGCCAGTTAAAGTCAACTTTCCAGGATCAGGTCCTTGAAGGTGTTATTTCTAATTTAGAGTATCAAGAAATCCTAGAGCATCACTATTCTCTTGAAGCAAATTTTTACTATTACCCATTATGCCATAGTTTTAATTTAGTTTATAAATGAATTTGTGTGTATGTATATGTATATATACAGAGAAAGGATGAAGACCTAGACCAGAGTTCCATTGCTAAATGAATCTGAATATTATAATAACAGTCATTAAAAACACATTGATTCAAATATCTAAACAAGAATATTTACTAAATGAATACATTTTATCTGAGAAAAATCAACTGTTGTGATTAAAATGTGGATTCGGGGGTTTGCTTTATTTCTAACATGGAAAATGACAGATTTTCTACCAGTGGCTTGGAACACAGTAGAGTTTTGAACAAAATCAAATGTTTAGGGATTCATTTATTATTCTGTGGACATATGTTTAGAGGGTAGCATACAGAAATCAAAGTATTGTTCACAGAGCTCCAGCCAACGAGACATTTTTGAATTCATAACAGAACTTCACAGTTTGAAAAGAATGCTATGCATTATGTATTGATAACAACACCACCATAGACAAAGGAACACAATTTAATAATACAGAATTGTGCTCATGAGATTTCCTTTTTTTTGTTAATTGGTTACTTTAGCTGACATTGTCTGCAAGCATAATGGACAGCATTCTTCCTAATAGTTCCATGTTGCCAGATGATGTCTACAGACATGATGTAGTCCATTTTAATTATTTCATTTCACTTACATCTCTCAGCATAATGCAGTTTCCAAGCAAGCTAGCATTTTTCTTGATTATCTTTGTTGTGTTATGGTTTCTAAATTAATTAAGTCTCTTTCTTTCCTGGAAGTTGAAAGTTTCTGTCTCCCATTTATCCACCAGGTATGATTATGTTGAAGTGATTGATGGAGATAAT
>NW_005842231.1:1673310-1718901 GCF_000455745.1 Alligator sinensis | reverse complement strand
CGCTCTTCGGGAAAGTTCTGTGGAAAAATTGCTCCCTCTCCTGTGGTATCTACAGGACCACATCTCTTTATCAGATTTGTTTCTGACTATGAGACTCATGGAGCAGGATTTTCCATCCGCTATGAAGTTTTCAAAAGAGGTAAGCAAACAATTCATTATTGTGTAGCTCATTATCTATATTTTTCTTTTTTTACTCCAAGCACTTTGAAAATATGAAAATTTGCTTGAAAATGAATGTCTTATTGCTGATGCCATCAAATCCCAGGGGAGGGTCCTCCTCTGGTCTATATTATCATAGCTGCATGGGTGAGCTGTAGCTGAGAATCTACCATGTTTGTGCAGAATCTGACAGCCTTTTCCAGCAATCTCCAAAAATGGTTTATTAAGATTTTTTTTTAGCTGTTGATACTCTTTGTGCTGATAACTGCTATATGTCAGAGGTTACTATCTTAATAGTGCTATAAAGCCCTTGAATTGTTTAGTGCTTCACTCTGCAGTTCCAAAAGGTAGCAGGCAGGGTTCAGAAAGGACGTGAGCACACATGGCCAACAGATGATGGGAACATCAGAGTGGTATCACTTTCAGTCTTTGTTTTGAGGGGCTAGAGGAGAGACGCAGTTCCTGCTGCTCTCAGGCACATCCTGCTGACTGACTGGCAAGGAGTTTCAGTAAGGCTATAGAGCATGGGCAGCTGTACATGGAGACAAGAACATCCGGAAGAGAGAAGCTTCTCAGGATTAACAGGATCTGCAAGTGGCCGCCGCTCTGATTCGCTCTCTTGCCAAGTCACTGGCTATTGGGTGGTGGTGAGATCATTTCTTGGTCCACACATTAGCTGTAGCTGGATGAAGATAAGCATATCACACATTCACAAGCCAGGACCCAAAGCAGAGAATAAATGTAAAAGCACAAAAGAGTTTAACCTTATGGGAACACAGATTTCCTTTGACAACCCAAGCATTTGGAGCCAGATTTCCTAAATCACTGTAAGCTCAGAGGGTATTTACACACATGTGGGGAGCCTGCTCCAACGCGTTGGAAAGCCATTGGAGTACACTCGATTAATCAAGTCTGCTGGAGCACATAAATTGACATGCTCTGGCAGCTTCTCACGTCATGTGTATCAGCGGCATAGCGTGTCTCCATGCTGAGAAAATGGTGGCAGTGTGCTTTGAAATAAAACACATGTGAATGGTAACAAGAAGGGTTTCTACAAGTATGTCAGTAACAAGAGGAAGATCAAGGAAAATGTGGGTCCTTTACTAAATGGGGGAGGCAACCTAGGATGCAGAAAAGGTTGAAGTACTCAATGCTTTTTCATTTCAGTCTTCACAGGTATGGTCAGCTCCCAGCCTACTGCACCTGGCAGCACAGTTTGGGGAGGAGGTGAGCAGCCAACAGTGGCAAAAGAGCAGGTTAGGGACTATTTAGAAATGCTAGATGTGTACAAGTCTGTGGGGCCAGACAGGATGCACCTTAGGGTGCTGAGGTAGTTGGTCAATGTGATCGCAGAGCCATTGGCCATCATCTTTGAAAACTCATGGTGATTCGGAGAGGTTCTGAATGATTGGAAAAGGGCAAATATAGTGCCCATCTTTAAAAGAGGGAAGAAGGAGGATGCAGGTAACTACAAACCAGTCAGCCTCTCCTCAGTCCCTGGAAAAATCATGGAACAGGTCCTCAAGGAATCCGTTTCTAAGTACTTGGAGAAGAAGGTGATTAGCAGGGATCCAGGTTTTCTATTCACCATGGAAAAACACAGTAAAACCCAGATTTTTTTTATTTTAGGAAGAAAAACCTGGATTTTGTCATTTTAAGGAGAAAAACACAGATTTTTTCCTTTAAAGGAGAAAAATGCAGGAAAAAGTGGGTTTCCTTTTGGAGGCTGGCAGAAGCGGGAGAAGGGTGATCAGCAGGGGATGCCATGTGCACGTGCGCATGGTCACATGCACATAGCTACTAGGCAGCCTGGAGAGCAGCTCCATACAGGTCAGTCTGGGGAGAGGGGGAGGAGGCAGAATTGAAGCCCCCAAAGTGAGGGAGAGAGGGAGTTGGGCAGGGCTGGGGCTGGAGCTGGAGCTGGGTCCAGGGCTGCTGCCCAGCTCAGGTGATGCATGGGGCTGAGGTCCAGGGCCAGAATGCGCAACCACAGGGCCAGGACAGGAGTAGGATGGGGCTGCGGGCAGCTCTTCTGGGGGGCAGTGGGACGGGCTGGCTCCCTGCTGCTGTGCACACTCCAGGGGGACATGGAGGGGGTGGGTAGGGGCATATGCTGCTCAGATTGGCTGGGGGGGGAGAGCAGACTGCCTGCTGCAGGCTTAGGCCTCTACAGCTCAGTGGTCGAGACTGGTGTGGCAGGGCAGAGCGAGGCAGGTTCGCTTGATACTACCACCACAAGCCCTGGACCACCATGATGAGGTACCCCCTGCCCACCTGGCAGCAGCAGGGGTGGTGGCATGGAGTTGTGCTCTTCACTGCTGCCAGGCAGGCAGGGCATGCTTCGCCATGGTGACCTGGGACTCCCAGTGGCAGCAACGACCTTCCACACCCAGCCCTGCTCTGCCTTGCCATGCTGGGTCCCACCTGCTGGGCTGCAGAGGCCCTGGGGGGTAGGCAGCAGAGCAGAGGTCCCTGAACCTGAAGTGAACAGCCCACATCTGCCCCCCTGCCCCATGGGCTCTGCTCCTGCTGTGCCACCCATTGGGAAATGGGAGCCAAGCTCCCCACTCCACTCCCAGAAGCTGCTGACTCCCATGGATGGCAGGCACTGCTGTGAGAGGCAGGGGGCTGTGAACACGGGTCCCTGGCCCCATAGCCTTGGCAGCTGGGTGCCGTCTCCAACAGGACCATGTAGGCGGAAGGCTGTGGGTGGGGAGTGAGGGGCACCAGCAGGGCCAGGAGGCTATGGTGGGGTACCAGTAGGGCTGGGGAACTATGACTGGAGAGTGAGAGACAATGTCATGGGCAGGGCATTGGCATGTCATGGTTGTTCAGCACCACAAAGCAGTGCAGGGGGGACAGCCACAGCTGGACCTGTGTCCTGGTGAGTGAAGGGGGAGGGAGAGCTCTGATTTTCCATGATAAAAAACCTAAAATCAAACACCAAATTAAAAACTGTAAATATATTAATAAAATATTGTGTTCAGCTGATATCTATATAGATAGTGGTGTTTCATTTTAATCATGGAAAAATGGGGATTTGGGGGGTTTTAATCAGATAATTTGCAATTTTTTTAACAGAGACAACCAGGTTCCCCAATGATTAGAAACAGTCAGCATGGATTCGCCAAGGGCAAGTCATTCCTAACCAACCTGATTGCCTTCTATGATGAGATGACTGGCTCTGTGACTGGCACTGGGGAGAACAGTGGAGTTAGTATACCTTGACTTTAGCAAGGCTTGTGATACCATCTCCCACAAGACTCTTGCTCCCACAGCATTCTTGCAAGCAAGCTAAGTTAGTACAGGTCTGATGAATGGACTATAAGGTGGATAGAAAACTGGCTGGATCATCAGGCTCAGAGTACAGTAGTCAGTTGGCAGCTGGTATCAAGTGGGGTTGGTTCTGGGGCTGGTTTTGTTTGGTATCTTCATCAGTTACCTGGAACATGGAATGGTGTGCACCCTCAACAGGTCTGCAGATGATACCAAGTTGGGGAGAGTAGTAGATACATTGAAGGGTAGGGGTAGGATTCAGAAGGCATGTCTACATGTGCACATTTACTGCACAGTAACTTAAATTACAGTGAAGTAAACAAAAATTACTACACCATGTGGGTATGCATGTACACATGCACACCCATACTATGCAGTAACTATGATGATTTATGCCGACTTGGGGGTAAATGTGATTCCTGCATGATGCAGGTATCAAATTTACACCTGATTAGTTACTGCTCAGTAATGCACATGTAGACACCTAACTTTAGTCCCAAGTTAAACCACACATAGCGTTAATGCACTTTAAGACCTGCACGTGTAGACACTTGCATATTTCCACTTACCGCACAGTAACTTACTGCATGGTAAATTAAATGCAACATAAATGCATGTGTAGATGTGCCCAGAGAGACCTAGGCAAATTGGAGGATTGGGGCAAAAGAAATCTCATGAGGTTCAACAAGGACAATTGCAAAATCCTGCACTTAGGATGGAACAATCCCATGCACCAGTACAGGCTGGGGGCTCACTGGCTGGGCAGCAACTCTGCAGAAAAGGACCTAGAGTTTACAGTGGACAATAAGCTGAATGTGAGCCAGCAGTGTGCCCTTGTTGTGAAGAAGGCTAATAGCATTGGTAGGTGTATTACCAGTGGATCAAGGGAAGTTATTATTCCCCTTTATTCAGCACTAGTGAGGCCACATCTGGAGTACTGTGTTTAGTTTTGGGCCTCCCACTAAAGAAAGGATATGAACAAATTGGAGAGAGATCAACAGAGGGTAAGAAAAATGGCAGGGCAAGTGATTTATGAGGTAAGGCTGAGGGAACTGGGCTTATTTAGTCTGCAGAAGAGAAGACTGAGTGGGGATTTGATAGCAGCCTTTAACTACCAGAAAGGGGGGGGGGGTGTGTTCCAAAGAAGATGGGGCTAGGCTGTTCGTAGTGGTGGCAGATGAGAAAACAAGGAGCAGTGGGCTCAAGGTGCAGCACAGGAAGTTTAAGTTAGATATTAGGAAAAACTCTCTCACTAGGAGGGTAATAAAGCACTGAAACAAGTTACCCAGAGAGTTTGTGGAATCTCCATCCTGGTAGGTTTTTAAGAACCAGCTGGACAAAGCCTTGGGTGGGATGATCTAGTTGGCAGTGGTCCTGCTTTGAACACAGGGTTGGATTAGATGGCCTCTGGAGGTCCCTTCCAACCCTGTAGGGATCTACAGACCAGTCAGCCTCACCTCAGTCCCTGGAAAAATCATGGAGCAGATCCTCCATTTCTAAGCACTTGGAGGAGAAGATGATGATTAGGAAAAGTCAGCACGGATTCACCAAAGGCAAATCATGCCTGACCAACCTGATTGTCTTTTATGATGAGATGACTGACTCTGTAGATGTGAGTAGAAGAGTGGATGTGGTATACCTTGATTTTAACAAGGCTTTTGATACAGGCTCCCACAACATTCTTGCAGGAAGGTTAAGGAAGTATGGGCTGGATGAATGGACTGTAAAGTGGACAGAAAACTGGTTGGAGCACTGGGCTCACAGGGTAGTAATCAATGGCTCAATGTCTAGTTGGCAGCTAGTATCAAGTGGAGTGCCCCAGGGGTTGGTCCTAAGGCCAGTTTTCTTCAATATCTTTATCAACGACCTGGAAGATGGCATAGAGTGCACCCCCAGCAAGTTTGAAGATGATACAAACCTGGGAGGACTAGTAGATACGCTGGAGGGTTGGGCTAGGATTCAGAGTAACCTAGATAAATTAGAGAATTAGACCAAAAGAAATCTCATGAGGTTCAACAAGGACAAGTGCAAAGTCCTGCACTTAGGATGGAACAATCCCATGCACCGGTACAGGCTGGGGGCTGACTAGCTGGTCAGTAGCTGTGCAGAAAAGGACCTAGGGGTTACAGTGGACAATAAGCTGAATATAAGCCAACAGCGTGCCCTTGTTGCAAAGAAGGTTAACGGCATACTGGGCTGCACTGGTAGGTGTGCTGCCGGCAGATCAAGGGAAGGGATTATTCCCCTCTTTTCTTCACTGGTGAGGACACATCTGGAGTACCGTGTTCAGTTTTGGGCCCCCCACTATAGAAAGAAAGTGAACAAATTGGAAGAGTCCAACAGAGAGCAACAAAAATGGTTCAGGGGCTGAGGCACATGACTTATGAGGAGAGGCTGAGAGAACTGGGCTTATTTAGTCTAGAGAAGAGAAGATGGAGAGGGGATTTAATAGCAGCCTTCAACTACCTGAAGGGTGGTTTGAAAGAAGATGGAGCTAGACCGGGGGTACTTTGGAAGGCCCCAGGGGGTATGTGGTAGTGGTGCAGAGAAACCAGCAGCACTTCCAGTTTTGCTGCTGCACAAGCTCCCCCATCCAAGCTCATCAACCAACTGCTGGGGGACATCTCTGGTCCCTGCGCGTTGACTGGCCGCTGGGGGTACCCTGACCAAAAACATTTGTAAACCCCTGAGTTAGACTGTTCTCAGTGGTTCTATCAGATGACAGAACAAGTAGCAATGGTTGCAGCAAGGGAAGTTTAGGTTAGATAAAAACTTTCTCCAACCCTCGTTTTCTCTTCATTTTCTATTCTCTGTTATTCTATTGCAAACTATTACATAGGTGCAATGGTACAAGTTAGAGTTATTGTGGGAAAACAAACATTTTTCCTGACATCTAAGCATTCAGTACCTCCCAGGTAATGTTTAATTAATTTATATAGTTAATTCCAAAGCTGCATATTGGGTTCCTTGTTATGCTATATAGATCAACCAAACAGCACAGACAGCTTGACTAGTACAAACCTTATTAGACACTTATGTTAAAGCATCCTTCCAGAAATTAAATGACCTAAAATGAAATGTTAGATGAATGATTGAGACCCAAGCCCAAGATGTTATAACTGTCATATACAATGCTGAACCATACTGCAGTACATTAAACATTTGTGTTAAAGACAGTTGTGAATAACTCCTTGCTTTGCTTCTGTTTCCCTCAATTTGTGCAAATAAAAATTGTGTCATTCTTCCTACATTGCATACTGCTTCAAGTTCTGAGCTGTGTGCTCTGTGGGCTGTACACCCAAGGTCCACATCTCAGATCCTAGTATAAGAAACTCCTCCTCAGTCATAGTCATAGAGAAGATTGAGATGCAAGCTGTGTCAGAGGTGAGTCTGAGACTTTACATCTGATAGTGGATTGAGCAGGGAGTGATGTTGGGAGAGAAGATGCTGCCTCCCGCTATGTCCCTGATAGCAAATTAAGATTCTGGCTGAAAGGTCTGAAATTAATCTGTCAGCCAGGAAGAATAGGAGATCATAGAGCTCAAAGACATCTTTTTTGTGGGCCACCAAAATGGAATAGGGAAGCAAAGATCTTCAGCACTGTCCTCCTTAAATCTAGTCACACACAAAACCTGTCCCTCTCAGGAGCAGCTCTTCTTCATTTGTCTCTGACTGAGACTTTTATTCTTGATTGCCTTATTTCTCCCTTGTGGATAACTTCATTGCAGCCTTGGAGGTTCTACTGATAGTCCCTACACAAGGCAGGCAGAGAGGCAAGATTTGTAAAGGGCTTATTAATGAGGGATTTCATTTGATGGAATGTCCTGCTTCTTCCCTCAGATTAGCTGAAACACACTCAAAATGAGGCAGGTTGATTCCAAGACATCACAGGTGTGTGTAAGGGGCTAGCCTGACACTTTTGCATTTGGCAAGTCAAAATTTGCCTCCTTCTTTTAATACAGTGATAATGAGAGAACCTAATTTTATTTTGCACCTCTCATTTGGATTCTAGGAGGCTCACAAAGCATAGTGCAGTACAAATGGCATACAAAGAAATCGTCTTACTGTGGACAGGCAGCTTCATGAACAATGAATAGTGACAATACTTTAACAGCATATAACAACCCTATACCACAGTTTATGACACAGAGAGAGAATGAATGCTCTATCCACCTGAAACAAGAGGAGAATTTTAGTTGCAGACAAAGTTAATTTTCCACACTGGAACTGACCAGGTGTCACTGGACCATGAATATCTGCATTCTTCCAAGTGTGCCCTGTACATGTTCAGGATCTTGATTTGATAGAGTAGGTGTCTCACATCTGTGTTGAAGGACTGAAATGCCTGGGGGTCTGGACAGATGCATCATTGTAAAGTTGTAGAAGGGAACTGGTGAGGCCACATCTGGAGAACTGTGTCCAGTTTTGGGCCCCCCACTACAAAAAGGCTGTGGACAAATTAAAGAGAATCCAGCAGAGGGCAACAAAAGTGGTGAGGGGTCTGGGGGACACGATTTATGAAGAAAGGCTGAGAGAACTGGACTTATTTAGTCTAGGGAAGAGAAGACAGAGGGGATTTAATAGCTGCCTTCAACTACTTGAAGGGAGGTTCGAAAGAGGATGGAGCTCAATTGTTCTCGATGGTGGCAGAAGACAGAACAAGGAGCAATGGTCTCAAGTTGCAGCAAAGGAAGTTTAGGTTAGATTTTAGGAATCATTTTCTCACTAGGAGGATAGTAAAACACTGGAACAGGTTACCCAGAGAGGCTGTGGACTCTCCATCCTTGGAGGTTTTTAAGACCATTAGACAAAGCCTTGGCTGGGATGATTTAGTTAGGGATGGTCCTGCTTTGAGCAGGGGGTAGGAATAGATTGGACTAGACCTCCTGAGGTCCCTTCCAATCCTGATTTTCTATGATTCTATGACCTGAGCCAGCAAGCTGGGAGGTGCTGTGTGGCGGGGAGCCTCTATCCCCCCCTCTCTCACCCCTACTTCTCAGCCAAAGGACAGCTGTGTAGCCCCAGCCCCAGTCCCAGGCCCCCCAGCCCCAAGCCAATATAGCTGGGAGGGGCATGCAGTGGGGAGCTCTGTCCCCCTGCCCCAGTCACCACTGACAGCAGACAGCTGGTGGGGAAGCAGGGCTGGGGAGTTGTGCTGCGCTGGCCAATCAGGGATGGCCAGGTGCTCGGCTGGGCTCGGGATTCTCCAGCAGCTGGCTGTGAACACTCCCCGCCTTCTGACCTTGGCCACTGCAGGCTGCCTCCATGATCCCCCACCAAAAAGGCAACCATGAGTTCTGTTTATTCCCAAACTAATCTAGGGCACTTAGAAAAAGCCACAAAAAATTAGTGTGAAGCTGCCACAGGCATTTTGAACCTGTGTACCTGGCCCTGATGTCTACCAGAACTTGACTTCCTTCATCGCACTTTCCAGTAAATGCCTTCTTTTAAAGGCTGGGAAGTGCTTGAATTAACATGGTGGGTAAGAAGTGTGTGGTCAGTGCTTGTACCAGTTCCCAGCACACCTACAGATCAGGAGTTGTGTTTCTGTGGGACTTGAAGAAAACAGACACATGAACTGTAAGCAAGGGATCAGCTCAGCTTTTTCTTCCATCTCTTCATGAAGACAGATACATTTATCTGCTCTTTTATATCTTCTTGTCCCACTGTCATCCCCTGCTTGACCAACAAGAGTTTATGGAACACCAAATTATACTGTGGCTGGTACGTTGGGAAAGGTTAGTGTGTCAACATTGATATTATGTGACTTCTAGCAACACTGCCTATAATCACACAGTTTATCATGCCTGCACTAACAGCAACACTTTACTGGTGCACCTGTGTCAACACCACTCAGAATGAGTCACTCACCCTTGGTACATGTAAGAATTACCTTTCACATTTAGTTTGTCAAAGAGGCATAGGTCACATCTGGCAGAGTTACTGAGTCACTGCTCTAGGAATCTGAAACCACTACTCCCTCTACTGAATCCACTCACCCGCTTCTGTAAAACATGCTATTCCACCAATAAAAGGCTGTCAGCCTTAAGATTTAAAGATTTAAGCTTGAAGGGGCTATAATTATTTCTCTAGGGTTCTGTCAAGATTTCTTCAGCTTAGACTTTCATTGTTCCCACGTGACTTTGTATTTGTCATAATTTTTCTAGAGCTGGCACAAGTTTTCATATTGCTCCACACAAATTGAAAATTGGAGATCACACAATAAATGTGAATTACGTTTTAATACCTGACTATCAATAATAGGAACAAGCTGGTTGAATGATTAATACAGTGATTAAAATGAGGTGTTTCATTGAAAAACCACCTCTGCTGTTAAAAAGACAAAATGACTTAATTTGTTTCCCAGTTAACTAGCTTGCTGGGTAGGATGGTGCTAAGTATTTCTCTTTCTTCACCCAGGACCTGAATGTTCCAGAAATTTTACTTCATCAAGTGGAGTGATAAAGTCACCAGGATTCCCTGAAAAATATCCCAATAGCCTTGAATGCACTTACATTATCTTTGCACCAAAGATGTCAGAGATTATACTGGAATTTGAAAGCTTTGAACTAGAACCCGATTCAAATCCTCCAGGGGGAGTACTCTGTCGTTATGACCGACTGGAAATCTGGGATGGCTTCCCTGATGGTAAGAGAAAAATGAGCTGCAGCACACAGAAGCATTGCTCCACAGTCAGCTCCAGAAGGCAAAGTCTCATTTTTTAAAATATTGTGTTAGAGGTCCTTGTTTGATTTAAACAAAATGAGATGAGTTGAAGGAGAAAAGACGGGATACTCTTTAATTACAGACAAGAAAGCCCGTGACTAGCACACAACAGTATTAATGTTGTTATCCAAACTGTCCCTAACATTAAACAACTGGCTTTGAGCCAATATCAGTTCTTAGAGGCAGCATACATTGGTTTCAACAAAGGCAGAACTGAGTCTTCAATGCTAAAATAATTCAGACAGGTAAGTCTTACTGTGCATCCAAACTCTGAGCACTAATGAGGATGGTATATGATAATATCCTGCAGTTTGTCGTTGCTGTTGTCTTGGATTTGCTGGAGTTTAACATTAGGTTGAGCACTTCCCCTTAGGGTGCACACATCAGACTTGGCAGTCCTCAGGAATCATGCAAGCAGTAATGTGCAGCCAACTGTTATTGATGCCTTTTACAAGCTTTCTGTGCATGCCATAAGCAGCTAAAGAGAACCGTCTTTCTGTTGTCCTTTTCCCCTCTATTTGTAACTTACAGCCAAATAAAGCAGGACAGGCCTTGTCTCACAGAACAGTGCCATAATGAAAGCAATTTCACTTCTTCATTGATGCAATTACCTGCTTTTAAGTTTGTGAATAGCACCAAGTAGGTTTTTGCAAACAGTTAACACTCTATGGTAATAATATTTCATTTTAATAAAAACATCCGTTAGAACCTACCATAGAACAGGATTAAAGATGCATAGTACCCAGCTGAATCTACTTTTCATCACAAATGCATTTGCACTCTTGTGAAATGGTTCCTTTTTAATAAAAGCTTTCATTGATGCTACAGTAAATAGGTATCTGCTTTTTAACGTATGTTTGTTTAGCTCTTGCTTTACATTTAATTGATTTATCTTTCTATTTTTAAGCACTCTCCAGTAAGTACAAAAGAAAAAGCCAAGGGAATAGCTGAGAGACTACTCTACATTTAATTCCTCAGATAGGAAAACAGTATTGTAACAATATTATAACAATGTGTGGAACATTTAATAATAGGTTTATTTGCATATAAACCTAAATCTTTCCAGCCTAAATTCCTGTAGGACTTTGATTTAAACTGACATGTGAAAAGAAGATCCAATCATCCAACTTATGTGGAATATTCTGAGAAAGAATTGCATTATTATTAGTGTCAAGAAGCTTTCAAAGTGGTAATTTTCTGATTCAAGAAAATGACTGAATCAAATTGAAGAATAATTAACAACAAGTGTTACCAGCTTTCCAGTTCACCCATGATTTCAAACTATGTTTGACTCTCTCAGGAATAAGCAAGTGTTTGGCATCAGATAATTGTGTTTACAGTTTTATAAATACTCAGCTGACCTTGCCTTCTTACTACAGTGAAATGTCTCTTCAGATGCATTCTGTGGGGGCATGTGGTAGTTCTAAGAACATATTTGAAGCATCATTCATTGGAAGATGACTCCTCAGCCAGATATTTCTGTTTAGCCTAGCAAAATGAAGGCTGAGAGGGAATATGATTGCTTTCCATTAATGCATCAGAAAGATAAGCACCAGGGAGGGAAAAGTGTTATGTAAGCTGAGGGACAATTGCTGGCACAAGAACAAGTGGTAAAAACTGCCCACGAATATACTGAGGTTGAAAATTAAAAGAAGGTTTCTTAGCATCAAAACAGGGAGAAGTTTTCCAGTGGGAGTACCAAGGGTAAAATGGAGCTGAGAACGTTTATGAAAGAGGATAGATCATTAATGACCAACCTTTTTGGCTAACATGCCACAAATTAAAACCAGTCCATCTCTGAGTGCAGCTCTGATACCTACCTACTCTGATCCATAAGCAGAACTGGGAGAAGGTACTGCTGCAGGATGAGGTTGCCTTGACAAGGCACATTAATCCTTCCCTCACCTCACAATTGCCACAATTTTATTTGACAAAAGAAGATACACAGCCATTAATTTGGAAGCAGCTGAACAGCCAGGAAAGCGTTAGCTTGACTTTTGGCAGTGACACTGAAGCGCATGCCTACCCCTGTCCAGCAGCATGAGGTTGGAGCCCTGCTGTCTCCATTCCAACACCCCCCTTTACTGTGTGCCTGGGACTCACATGCTATACAGCAGCTGCCCATGTCATTTGTGGTACATGTGCCATGGATTGGCCAACCCTGGATTAGATGATGTGGTTACATATGGCAGAAGGGGACTCGACTTGATGACCCAGGGAGTCCTTTCCAGTCCTTTGTCCCCATGTCCCATAACAAGAAAAAGACCAAAGCTATACTGCTATTAAAATTACTAGGGATTATTAATATGTATTTCCTTGCAGTAATAACTGCAGCCTGCAATACACTATTATCATCTCCACTGTGTTAGGCTCTGTACAAAGATATTGTAAAATGAATTTAGCTGGATAACAAACTCAACAAATAGATGAGACCTAACAAAGAACATTAGGGCTAGGGATAGACATTAAACATAAACTGATTTAAGTTATCGGAAACTGGTTTAAACCTGTAACAGAACAGACATTCAATGCACATAAACCAGTTTGAAAATGGCTGAGACTGGTTTGAAATAAACCTGGTTAAATGTAGCATCAGACTTAACTGACTTAGTATAGCGACCAAAACGCTGGCTTGCATCCATAGATGCTTCTCAAGCAAATCCCGGGACGTCGTTCTCCCCCTGTACTCGGCCTTAGTGAGGCCGCAGCTGGAGTACTGTGTCCAGTTTTGGGCTCCACAATTCAAAAAGGATGTGGAGAAGCTTGAGAGAGTCCAGAGAAGAGCCACGCGCATGATCAGAGGTCAGGGAAGCAGACCCTACGATGACAGGCTGAGAGCCCTGGGGCTCTTTAGCCTGAAAAAGCGCAGGCTCAGGGGTGATCTGATGGCCACCTACAAGTTTATCAGGGGTGACCACCAGCATCTGGGGGAACGTTTGTTCACCAGAGCGCCCCAAGGGATGACGAGGTCGAATGGTCACAAACTACTTCAAGATCGTTTCAGGCTGGACATAAGGAAGAACTTCTTTACTGTCCGAGCCCCCAAGGTCTGGAACAGCCTGCCACCGGAGGTGGTTCAAGCGCCTTCATTGAACACCTTCAAGATGAAACTGGATGCTTATCTTGCTGGGATCCTATGACCCCAGCTGACTTCCTGCCCTTTGGGCGGGGGGCTGGACTCGATGATCTTCCGAGGTCCCTTCCAGCCCTGATGTCTATGAAATCTATGAAATCTATGACTTGGGTCAGACTGGTTTATGCAACATCTGTCCCAGACCCCTACCTGGTTGAATTTAAACTAGAGTCCCCCAGCATACCAGATGCTTTGTAGCCCTGGGTGGGACTCAGTGCTCCAGAGCAGAGCTGGCCCTGCCCCTCTGCTCCCTGGCTGGAGCTGTGGCAGAGACGGCAGGCACAGCCGGGTCTGCCTGGTTTCCTCTTGCTCCTTACCCCCTCACCACTCCCTGCTCAAGCAGGGATTCCTCCCCCCACATCACAGCAGAGACTGTAACCAGTACATAGTATGCTAGCTAATGCTGAGAGGTGTCTGTGTAAGGCAGACAGAACAGTGTCCACTTAAGACCTTTTGGAGCTAATCAACAAGTCAGCTGGTAATGTCTCTCCATTCCTTCCTTGGAAAAAGTTGTTTAAGAAGCACTTGAACTAATGAGAGAAGCTTTTGTTTTCTTGATGGGGTGCTAAATGCTGTGTTACTCCCTGTGTAACTCCCTGCTGTGTAACTAAATGCTGTGCAACTCCCTGCTAGCTCCCTTGCTGGTCAGGAGTGGGGGGAGGGGAACCCCTCCCTAATCAGAACATCCTGCCAGGGCTTGACCGCACCCCTCCTCTGCTTAGCACAGAAAAAGGGATGGAGGGCTGCTCTAGCACCCCTTAGCTTCTAGTCTGAGCCAGTGCAATGTGTAACTAAATGCTGTGCAACTCCCTGCTAGCTCCCTTGCTGGTCAGGAGTGGGGGGAGGGGAACCCCTCCCTAATCAGAACATCCTGCCAGGGCTTGACCGCACCCCTCCTCTGCTTAGCACAGAAAAAGGGATGGAGGGCTGCTCTAGCACCCCTTAGCTTCTAGTCTGAGCCAGTGCAAGCATGTGCCTGCATTTCCTCAGTGCAGAGGGGATGTCTTCACAGTTACAAACTGGTTCAGCCAAGCCAGGTTAAACTAACCTGCAAAAATTGAATCAATTCAGGCTCAAGCTTTTTGAATGTCTATCCCTAGCCTAGTAGTGTGTTTTGTTTTAACATGAGCATTAACTAAAAGAGATTATTAGCCAAGCTATATAGACATCTTTAATTATATTCTAATATACATGGCCCCTTCCCCCAAAGTACAAGTAGCACATGTACATATAGGTTAGAAAAGAATTTTCAAGGGTTAAGACTTTATTAATGACACTATCAAACTGCCTGTCAAGAATGATGGGAAGGGCAGGTGCAGGCAGGGACAGAGACCCACATCCAGCCCCTCTCCATCCACCCCCTGAACAGCTCTGGCTCTGGCCCCACTCTACCCTGTCCCGGCCACTCTGGGTCTGGCCCCGCTCTACCCCACCTCCTGGCTGCTCGAGGTGCAGCCCCACTCTACCCTCCTCCCATCCCATTGCTCTGCATCTGCCTGGCCGACGTCCACCTCCCTCCCTCCCTGCCTGCTGCCTCCCCCTTCCTGCTGGCTGTTCTGGGAGGCATCAGGGCCGGGCGACTGGGGGGTGCCACCACCATGATCCCCACCTTCGCCCTCAGGCAGGGAGGCATAGGGAAGCCCTACTCCTCAGGCAGCCAGGGCATGTTCATTACCACCACCAACTTCCCCTGCAGCGACTCAAACTTGGGCTCACGCAGCCCAGGCCTGAGCATGGAGCTCAAACGTGGGCCTCTGCATGCACCACCCTCTCAGTGCTGCATGCACAGTTGCCCAAAAGTGTTACAGACAGACAGACAGACTAAGTCTTCTATTATATTAGAATATTATAGTTACATGGTTTTGTAGGAAGTTTTGTGGTTACTGTATAACTTAAAAAAAGAATCAAAACATTTTTTTCACAATAAAAAATGAAAACATTATATTTTGACCTTAGCAGGGTGCTCTACTTTGATCTTTTTAAAATGAAATTTTGTGAAAATTAACACATTTCCATAAAACATTCCACTTGAGAGGAACCAACATTTTCTGATGGAAAAATCTTCCACTAGAAAATGTCCACCCAGCTGTAATGGTCACTAATGAGCAAGTTGCTCCCAAAGTGCTCTTTCACATTTGTAGAGTTTCAGCTCACCTGGCTGGTGCTGAGCAGTCTGGCCCTGCTCCTGCAAGGCAATTAAATATGTTCTTATCTTTGAAGCCTGTGAGTAGTCCCATCAACTTCAAAGGGACTTAATTAAGGCTACTCCTGTGTTTAAATTTAAGTATAGGCATAAGTGTTTTGCTGTATCTGGACAAAAATGCTTAGCATCCTGCTGGGGAGAGCCTCACAATATTAGCTATTTCTGCATAATTTTGTACAGAGGGCACTTTTCCGTCTCTAATGCTTCTCTCTGAAACACAACCATAGAGACAGCACATTTGAGACTATCTGGAATCTTAGTCAACTGTTGAACTCTTGAACATTTGGCAAATGACTAAGCCAAAACAGGGTCCTCCTATTAAGAGAAGCAATGACATGGGGCACTGAGAGGCTTAATATCAGGAAGGGAGCAAAGGAGCAAAATGTGAAGGTGTGATTTTATGCAAGGAAGATAAACACTTGCCCCTGGAGCACAAATGCACCCAAAGCCAACCCTGGCTGAGCACAATCCACTGATGACTTAAAAGAAAAATAGTTTACTCAAAACCATGATGAGCTTAAGTGATGAATTGCACATATCCATCATGCAGCTTTCTTTGAAGCTCTATGGATTGTCTACCAGAGGCTCAAAAGTAATTTAAAGGAGTTTACATATGGTTTGAGAACCACAGGCTAAGCATTACTCCTCTGGTCAATACCACAAGTGCTTGCACTGAATTATAGAAGAAAAAATAACACTTTGCTAGAGTTGTTAACATCAGTGCAAATGAAGGTTGCCATTAATCTAGCTTTTTTTCCTGTTGTATTTGCTCTCTACACTATGGTGAGAACAAATGAAGATATAAAATATGTAAAAAGCTTTCCATCTATGACTACTGGAACTATTAGAATAGAAGTCCATTTTTTCCTGTTAGCATTCTAAGTGGTACATTATGCATAAATGTTTAGCCAGTAAGAAAGCTGTTATTCTACAAAAACACTGTGTGTGGCATACAGTACATTTTTTAAAATAGATTTTAATATTCACTGAATTAGGTAATTTACTCTTTAAATTGGTATCTTGAAGGGCTGATGATATCCCTCTTTTCCCCCTTTTCTTTTCAGACTGAGTTATAAAGGATAGAAATGTGGCCCATTGGCCAATGTGTAAGGCAACAAGTATGCATAAATTCTCCAACAATAGGATGACTCCCATTGACACAAAGGCGCACAGTAGATTTGCAGCTCAACATCCTTTTTGTGGCTTCAGTTGTACAGACTTAAAAAAGAAGCACACGTGTCGGTAAATGAGTGTTAAGCAACTAGCCTTGTCCCAGGAAAGCTGCTTCCCATTACATTTATATACACAGAATAGCTAAGGAATTTATTCTAGCTGAAAACTGAAGTGGACTGCAGTAATCTCTGTATTTTGGGAAGAGCTCGGAAAACAATTTTTTGCTTTCTCTCCACCCCTTGAACCTAAATGCAAAGCATATTTTTCCTTATGATCTCATCTGTCCAGCAGAGATCAGCTAAGAAATGAGGAAGGATCTCAGGGACAGATAGATAGAGCACAAGCATCAAGTGGATATATCCAGGAAAGGCTCAGAGATGCCTTTGTCCTGTTGGTAATATGGAACTGGTTCCCTAGCAGGCATAGTTTAGGTCCAAGAGATACACATCTGGACCAGTTTCTCAAGTGGGTTGCCAGATGAATGTCATAAGCCCCAACAGCTGAAAGCTACAAACAGATATTTCGACCTAATCTCCAGCAGAATCACTCGCTCTGTTATCTGAGTGTCTGCAGCCCAAATTCCAATACAGATCTTTTGGCTGGATTACAGGAGAGGTTTCATCAATTTGAAATGTACATGTACCTTTATCACAAATCACAGAAGTGACAATTTGCCTCCAGTTCATGATTGGGTAGGATTAGTAGGACACTGACAGAAATAGTAACACAGTCTATCAAAATAAACAGTGGTATTGCTCAAACTGTATTCTTCAGTGTACTGTTTGGTGCAGTGACACTAAACATCATTAAGCAACTTACTGTCATTCAAAAGTTTACAAGACTTAAATGGAAAAAGGACAACTCTACATATTTTAGGTATTTATATGGGAAGAATAAGAACCTTTATTGCATCCCGTTCTGCTCAGATCAATAATGTATTAGCTCAGCAGGCTAAGGTTTACATGTTGTGCAAGAAAATTCAATACCTCTTTGTATCATGTTCTGCAAAGTTTTGGGCTCCTGAATCTACTCAGCTAGCAAAGGGATTAATACTGTGATACCAGGGGCAATATTCAGAAGAATGAAATGTAGAATTACCAAGTATGTCTAAAAATTATAAACCAGTGAGTCATGGTGAATTTTAAAGTCTGAATGTGCCTTAAACAAAGTTCCCTTCTGTTTGCTATTTCAAAAGGATATTCCCTACAGGAAATGGGAGGGGGAAGACTTGGAGGGCCATAGTATGGTGGCCATCTCTCTCCTTCTGTCTTGTAGTCCATAGTAAGGTCAGTAGCGGCAGTGATCAAAGGCCAGAGTGGGAAGTAGCAGGTTTACAGCTGTTTGCCCATCCAAGAAAAAAGACAATTAAAGGGGCAGGCTATATCCAGGCAGATGTGAAAGATTTTTTTTTAAGGGCAGTGCTGCTAATGATCCAAAAGAACAGCTTTCTTTTTTCAAAAAATAAGATCGTAAGTGATTTAGTGGAAAGAATTCAATGCATGTCCTTTGCAGGGTATTCTATTACATCTATACATTTATCTTAGAGCAGTCATGGGGAAAAACAGTGGAGTTGGCTGGGGACTAGTATCTTACATGTAATGAGATTGCCAAGGCAACTGAAAGCTGACTACAGCCAGAACATGGATAGAAAAATCTACATTGGCAGCAGGAGCTGTATCATCTGAGCTGCTTCCTTCTGGCAGCACTGGGGCTTAATACAGAAGTGCAGCTCATATTGCATGTCTATTCCAAGTTGGAACTGTTTAACTTGTTGGCAGACACTATAAGTGTCTACAGAAATTATGTTAGCTAATGAGTTTCCTTGCATTTTGAATAATTAAGATTTAGAAATGTTTTAGCTTTTAAACTGAAAACTAACCAGACTTATAACAATAATGATGTGTTAAATGAGGTCTGGGAAGCCAACAGTATGAATATTGTCATCTGCAATATTCGGGCGAATTCTTTGCCCACACTCTAGTACAACCCATTTGATTATTTTACACAGAAATGGAGTCTTCTTCGTCAATTTGGGGCTCTATCCCCGAGAGGTTAACAGCATTGGAAGGCAGCATAAGCTGGCTTCGGTTAAACTAACTAAGGGGAGAGGGCAGTGTACAAAGAAAACAGAAAGATATCAGTATTTGGATTTTTTTACTTTCACAGGAATATATATTGGAAATATTGCAACTTTGAAAGTAGAAGCAATTTCCTCATTATTACTCTTGCATTCCTTTGCAAGCTTCATTAGATATTTAAGACAGATATATTTATTTATGATAAATATAATGACACTCTCAAAGGAATGGCAGAGGGATGGGTGGAGGACTTGTTCATATATTATTTTAATTTTTTCTTGGTTACATTGGTCAGCACTTGAGTGAAGGAAAGAAAGTATGAAGCTGTTGAAAGCACAAATAGGAGGGGGCATGGGGTCATTATGTGAATATAAAAGCAAAAGCATTTTTCTAAATTTGCTGAAAAACTGATGACAGCCTGCCTGCAAGACCACTGAAATAAATGCCCAGTTCTGCAAAATACTGGACTCAGCTCCCATTGACTATAACAAGAAAAGGAGTACCGTGTAACATTAGGTATGCAAGCTGAGCCCCTCAAATCTCCCTATTCTAGGCAGATGTTTTAATCACATTTTGAAAACAACATCTGCTTCTTCTTGTGCATATAATTGCATGTGCCATTGCCCATAACAGTACACTTAAAAGTGTATCCTTTGACAATCTAGCCCTATATTTCATTAGAGCTTTATTTGCTTTTCAGAAATGCTGTAATAGTGAAGTTCCCTATGGTAGGGTGAGCCATTTATTTTTCATTACCTAGGTATTGGTGAGGTTGTAATTTTAAACTGTTGTAGGGAGTCCTTATTTTCCACTGAGGAATCTCTTAAGGAGACTACTGTATTGACATCCATTGTTGAAGGAGAAAGCTAATTTACCATTATGCATTGTTTCTTTTCAGTTGGTCCTCACATAGGGCGTTATTGTGGACAGAACACACCAGGTCGAGTTCGCTCTTCAACAGGAATCCTTTCAATGGTTTTTTACACTGACAGTGCAATCGCAAAAGAGGGATTCTCAGCAAACTACAGTGTCTTACAGAATAGCATATCAGAAGGTGAGTATTTATCCATCCTGCAGAGCCCTGTGGTAAATATGTTCTGTAATGTCTCCTTGCACATTGAGTGCCGTATGAAACATTAAAAAACTCTTAAATAAATAAAGGTGTTTTTCTTTTCTTTTTTAAAGATAATCTACCCTTTGAATAGCTGCTTTCTCATAGTTTTATTTCACAGTAATGTCTCAAAGTTAGAAGAACTATTGGGAAAACTGAACTGGCAAAGAAAACCTGGAATTGCAGAACAGTGGAAAAGCTGCACTGAAACAATGAAATATGAACATGCTTTCCACTCCTCAAAGCCTTCTATTCTTCTTCTATTACAAGAAGGAACAGGCTTTGATGATTAAATTCCTGCATGTAAATGACTGATTTACTGTACTTAGCCCTCCTCAAAGTGTATCATAAGATATTTTAGAAATTGTTCTATTACAGATTCTCTCCCAAATGCTTCATTCTCACACTCACCCTTCAGACCTGGCTTGAAACCTTCAGTAAAGGCCCACGATTCCATTCCAAGGCCCGAGAGTCCAATGCGGATTTCCTTTCTTGGCTTGAACTTAAAACAATGGTACCCTTTAGGTTCCAGGGCTTTAAATAAAACACTCTCTTCTTTGTCCTACCCACTGAGATCCAGACAGATTCACCCAGAATGAATGTGCTTTGATATACTCCTTCAAAGAAGAATGAGGAAAAACTCCCATAAGGTGAAATTTAATCCTCTAGCTAAGTAAATGGACTAAAATATATTCCAACCTGTGGGGATGTGAATGCAGAACTATGATAGTTTCTCCTGTATATGCTGTACATGGGGTCTTCTGGCCATTGTGAAGGATCTTTTTGCACCTTTTACCCTGATGCAAAGAATGTAGAGTCCTTATTGGCACCTGCTTAATAATCACCCTACATCTGTGCTGCAGAACAGCTGTGCTGGAGCTTTTAGTGTGATGGGTTCATTTCATCTTTGAAATACAATGCAATCCAAAAACTTGTTTATGTGTATGCACACACAGATTTATTCGCTCAGCAGCAAAACCTGTTTTAAATGATAACGGAAACTGGTGCCTTATGTTTATTCGGTGTGATTCTAGACTCCAGACAAAGAGATTACTTAACCACTCCTTGCCCTCAAGCAGTTGGGAATCATGCTTTCAGGTCAGACTCTGAGGACTTCAAGGATGTACTGTAGTGGCTCAAGAAATGAGAACGACTTTGATATATCACATGGGAAATCCAGTCTGGCCAGACTGGCCCATGGGGAAGTATTTAGGCATGGATCAAGAATTTAGGCAAATTACCATTCCCACAAAGCACTGTGGCAGCACTTCTGAATAGGAAATGTGATTTTCAAATCCAGTCTTTTAACCAAAAATATTCTGGTTTTTTATACTTTTTACTAAAAAAATCAAAATTTGCCTAGAGAAACACATTTGTTTTAAAAAGCAGTAGCTGTCACAACTCATTTAAAAGCCTTTTTATTCATCCATTAAAATTCCTTCCCTGAAGAATCACTTTTTTATGTATAAACATGTTCACAGTACAACTGATTCTGGCCCAGAGTTAATTAACATCACTTATTACCTCACTCCACTTTCACTGCTTCACAGTACTAAAGTGTTTCTCTGTAATGTTATAGAAACCTACCTTTTCTGAAAACCTACCTTTTCATTTATCATCATGACAAGGTAAGGAAACCACTCCCCAACTTGAGGGGAAAGTTTATAGCCCTCCCCAAAGTAAATACAATAAATGGCATTATAAAAATGAAATTAAATTATATGCAGTCCTTTTTTTGGTAGATTCAAGTTGTTAGCTCTGCTATTGTATAATTTGTGTCTGAACTGAACACTTTTAAAAGGTATTAGTCCATCTGACCTCCAATTTGGGGAGGCTGGAAGGGATTGGATAGGCCCATGAAAATAAATGGTTATAATTCAAGACTGATATTTCTATTTTTTCCACAAAACATATGCAGTATAAACCGTGGCAGTGAAGATTTCCCCATATAACCATGCAAACATGTCTCAACCCTGACCAAAGTATCTCCTCTAGATGTGACAGTATAATTGCATCTTCATGATCCATTTAGCCTTTTGGCTTCTGTGGGAGGCCTGCCAATTAATACTAAACTGTCATGGTATTTTTGTGTTCACTGAAATGGGATGGTGACCACCAAGTCCTCTAACATACAGCTAGTTAGCAATAGCTCCTTGGCCCAGGTTCAAACCTTGTTTATTTCTCCAGTGTTCAAGGTATACAGAAAACAAATGAACTTTGCTGTAATACATGGTTAAGTATTTTTATACTTTGTTGTACTACATTGTGAAGAGCAATGAAATTAATTAAAAATAAAATTATTTTATAGTTCTTTGCTTGTTTTTTCCATTTCTGCATATAATTATAGATTGAACATAAATTGTTTTATGTTATGAATTCACTAAAGTGTCTCTGCTACCCTGGGAAAGAGAATTCTATTGTCCTATATTGAAATGGCTTCGATGCTGGGCTAAAAATATTTGTATAGCATTATTATGCCAGGAATTGCCATGGCAACTCAAGTGACAGTAGTAAGAATGACACTACAACCCCAAAACCGCCGTACTTAAAATTGTTAAAGAAGTTCAAATTCACATAAAAATAAATTCTTTAGGTTTTTGTATGCAAAGCAGGAAAACATTCTCATTATCTTATTATTACACTGAAGTAGCTGACTATAGTAATTATGGTAATTTATTTTTCTTCAGATTTCCAGTGCATGGAACCGCTAGGTATGGAATCAGGAGAAATTCACTCTGACCAAATCACTGCCTCCTCCCAGTATAGCACCAACTGGTCTTCAGAAAGGTCCCGATTAAATTACTCTGAAAATGGATGGACCCCTGGTGAAGATTCCAGCAGAGAATGGATCCAGGTAAGAAGATACAGCTCCATAGAGAATATTAATTATGACTGTGGAGTGCATTTAGGATAGCGATGGCAAATGTAAATAAAACTGTAAAATAGTTCTGCATACAATAGGACCCATTGCAAGTGAGTATCTAGCATTCATTATTAGACCCACACAAACACTGATTCCCAAAGGTATAAAAAACAAAAGGTCAGAAAGATTAATTCTTATGTTTCCTATGTCTATTGTTTTTTCAGTCTTCTGGGCACAAATAACAGAGATTTTGGTTTAGTGGAAAAGTCAATATTAGTTTAACATATGCTTAAAGTAGAATGGCCCAGTAAACTGAGCATGTGTTATCTCTTACTGATAATATTTACGAATTATCTGGCACAGTGCTTTAATGGACTAGGATTTCACCTTAGAAGCCTTAGTCCAATCTTCAAATATGTTACAAATGAAATGAATTTACTGTTCTCAGTCAGATCCTTAGAAAATATCCTTCCATGTCACAAAACAGAACGTTTTTCAGCCTGATTGTCACTTTTGGCTCTTGAGACTGTTGGCATAGGCCCTGATCCTGCAGACAGTTATGCACAAGAAGTCTTACTGAGTTTAGTGGGCATACTTAAGTTTATAAGCATTTGCTAATTCAGGTTCATAGTTTGGTGTTGATATCACTCCTGAATATGTTACAACTATCCTTATGAATTGCTTTGGAATAAAAATAAATTCATTTCTATTAAAAGAGAGATATTAATTTATTTAGCTGTGCATACTATCATACATATACAGAGAAAAAAAAAAGCACATGTATCTGCATTATTTATATAGAATTGTTCATAGTTCTTGCCTTAATTTTTTTTCAAAATCTATTGCAGATAGCAACAAACAAGAGAAATGTTCACGTGTTAAATTAATAATCCTGCTTGAAAGCTTACGGTAGTTTAAATACTGGAGCATTCTTTCTGCTTCTATTGTTTTCAATAGGAAATTACTAACTGACATATAAAAACAATGCATCCTTAGCCTTCAATAAGAATGTTCACATTGGTGTTTCCTGTGAGGTTTGATGTCTGCAAGAAAGCTTAAAACTATGTTGAGCTGTAGTCAATAAGGGGAAGAAAGATAGGGAAATTCTCTCCATCCTGAATCTTAGAACACAATGGGACTCTCAGGTGTCCTGCTTAGGAGGCCCCAACATATCCTGAGTTGCTGGAAATTTGCTAATTGTAAACGATGGACTTAATCAGAGCCACAAAAAAAAGAAAGAAAAATCAGCTCACTTTTATTTCTTCCCAAGGAACAAATGTTAAAATCCCCCAAGTTTTAAGAAGTATTAGGTTTATTATTAATCACTGCCACCTGAAATCCCTGGAATGTGTGTGGAAAAAGTGTGGAATGCACTAGAATCGAACTCCATGTGTTTCATCTATTTCTATAGCTGACTTTCTCTCTTTCTTTTTTCTTTTCTTTTTCCTGTCACTTATTGATGCCTAATTAAAACAAGAAGAGTAGCTAAATCTAATTCATGTGGTCAGTGTTCTTTATTAACTTATGATAACTGTATCTGTGCACCCAAGCCCAGCACATGCTCAGAAGAGGCAGCGCGTTAGTTGGACCTGGCTTGCCTGAAGTCCATATGAATCAGGCACTTGAGTGGGTCTTTTACAGCACTTTTATCTAATAGCTGATTAAATCAACTTTAGATAAAAGCACCAAAAAGCCTCGCTGAAGCGCCTGATCTATACAGACACTGCGGAGCCAAGTTGAAGTAATGCACTGCTTCTTCTGGTAAAGCACATTTTTGTTTGCTGTTTTTGAAATGTCTACAAGCAGCCATAAGGTTTTACCCTTTCACTTATGAACTAGGAACCAGATTCACAAAACCATTTAGGCACCTAACTTCTAATTTAATATCTAACTCTCTTTGAAATCTGGCCATATATATTATTCTAGGGAAAATGTTCCGTTTTCTTTTTAACTTTTTACTTTTTCTTAACAACAGAAATATGGTATTAATGAACACAGCCCTACAGTTGTGAGTTACACGGTTTGGAGAGCTGAGGAAAATTCAACAATTCATCTCTTGCTCCTGCACTTTTCAGGAAGTGCAGTGTTTTTTAAATTATCTTAATTTTTTTTTTGGCTTTGGATATCTAAAATAGAGGAAGAAATTTATTCTGTATTATAGTTATCATTGATATTATGATTATCTTTATTTATTTAAACATATAGCAACTTATAAAATGTGCTGGTCTTTCTGTGTCACAAATCAGGATCTTACACAAAATGTCTTGGTTTGGTGCCATTTAAAAAAAAAAACCATGCATGAGATTCTACCTGAATAAAGGGTGGAAACCCCATTTTTCCTCTACATAAAAGTACCCAATAAAGATGTGCATATCCATAATGGTTCACAGCCAAACCACTGAAGACACATTCCTTACAATACCAGTCAGTGTTTAGTTAAGAGAAAATTCACAGTAGATTAAAAGGTGCTTGTGTGAAGGTTCAAGGCTGCTTTTTTCTGGGTACAATTATACGCTGTCTAATAATGTGAATTATGCTGCATAAAAGTTTACTCTTCCATAGCATAATATAAAGTAATCCTAACTGCATACAGGAAATTTTTTAAGATGCTGAGTAACAATAAAGCTAAAGCTGAAACTCTTACATTGGATAGACTTCTCCTATATTATAAATTAGCCATCTCTGTCCTCAAACACCCAGTGTACATATATTCAATTGGATGGAGAAATGAGATATGTACAACTCTACGTTGTGCAAAGGTTTTAAAAAATTTCTCTCTAAATATTAATTTCCTACATTTACCAGTTTACCATTCTTTGCATATGACAAATATTATCTTTATCTTTTTCTTTCTTTCTTCCCCTTCAAGGTTAATTTTTTTGACAGAGGAAAATTTTCCATTACAGATCTGAAGAGGGAGCAATATCCCTCTAACAGGGACATCTAGACATCATGTGATATAATTGTTCCCCTTGGTTAGGGACAGAAGTTGCACATAAACTGGTTTAAGTGATCAGAAACTGGTTTAAACCTGCACCAGAACAGAAGTTAATTGCACATAAACTGGTTGCAAAACAGTCAAAACTGGTTTAAGATAAATTATGGTTGAATGTAGTATCAGACTTAACTGATTTAGGTCAAACCGGTTTATGGAACTTCTGTCCTAGACTCCTTCATAGTTCCAGCTAAATCACAGTCCCCCAGTATCCCAGCATGCTTTTCAGCCCTAGATTGTGCTGTCTGCTTGAGCAGAACAGGGTTGGCCCTGCCCCTCTGTTTCCTAGCTGGAGCAAGGAGGGCTGGCTGACAAGAGGGCTGGGGTGGGAAACCTGGCTGGCACAGCCCAGTCTGCTTGGTGGGGGCAGAGCAGCCCGTGTCAGACTTTTCCCCGCTGAAGTGGAGGTGGTGAGGGCATGGGCCAGCAGGCTCGGGGGAGGAAGGGGATTAAACTTCCCTGTCTCCCATTCTGGGCACAGGCATGGGGACCCCAGCCGGGATCTGCCCGGCTTTCTACCCCATTGGCCTCTCATGCAGTGGGCGGTATGGCCAGAGCTAGCCCAGGCAGCACCTCCCCAAACACACTCAGCAGCCTGCCAAGGCTTGACCACAGAGTTATGACCAGCTCTTGGTGGGAGACACATGGGTGCAAGCCCATTGTGCCCCTAAGAGGCCTGACCCCTCTGGTGGACCCTAACCAAGACAAGCTACTTGCTCTCAGACTGAGAGTACAGAGCTGGAAGGTAAGTGGGGCCCATGGTGGGTGGGCACTAGCTAGAGGAGGCAGCTGAGCAGAGCTGAGGAGGGTCACAGCCCCTGCCCCCAGATCCTACTTAGGGAGCAAACAGGCACGCTCTGGGCCTGGCACCCGTGAGTTAGCATGGGAACTTGAGAAGGGGGCGGGGAATTGCAAGCCCTCTTCTCTGGCGGGACATGTCAGGGGCTGGTCGCCAGTCCCTGCAAGTGGCGCACCATAATCTCACATGCTGCAAGCTCTCACAAGACTTGCTATGAGCCATGAGTTTTTAAAGTTTTTAAAGGTTCCAATGGAATTTTTTCACTTTCTACACTTGGGGAGCCACGTGACCAGAGCTCACCCTACAATATGCTAGGTGCACGGTGAACCTCCAGGCTTCCTGGCCTGGATGGACCACACTCCCCCCACCTCTGGTACCTCAGAGGCCTTCACAAAGACAGAGCCTGTGGTCCCAGCCTCCATGCACTCCAGGCTGTGATGGATGCCTAGCACATCTGCTGGATGCTGGAATCAGGGGCATAAGCGCATTGAGAAGCTCAACCAAAGGCTTCAGAGATGGTGTCACTGAGTGGGCTTTGGATACCTTGCACTTGATATGCAGTTTAGCTACAGAGGTCTGCATGCAAAGGACGGTATTCATCTCACAGGCAGAAGGAAGCTCTTCACTACAAGAGTTGCCAACTTGTTGAGGAAGGCTTTAAACTAGGCACATCTGGGGGGCTGGGGAGAAGGTTCCACTGCTGTGCATGAATCCTCTAGCCACAATGACACATGGGAGGGTGCTCAAGCAATGGATGTCCAGATAAGTACTAACATCTTGAGATACAGGCAGCATGACAGAAAATCTGAGATGACCGGGGGGGGGAACTCAGGTGCCTTTATGGGAATGCCAGAAGCATAGAAAACAAATAGGAGGAACTGGAGCTCCTTCTTGCTGACAAGGATTTCAGTCTGATTGGGTGGATGGAGACATGGTGGGATGACACACAGGACTGGGCAGTCAATATTGAGGGCTACAGGTTTTACAGCAGTGGCTCCCAACCTCAGATTGCAACCCAAATCAGGGTCGCGAGAGGTCCACCCCTCACTCCGCCCCTCCTGCCTATTGGGCTGTCCTGGCACATGGTCCGCATGGCTCTCACTGCTGCTGCCCCCCCACAATCCCGGCCTGGGCTATGCTAGCGCTGCTGGGCATGAATGATTCGGTGACAGGGGCAGGGGTCACGACCTAGATTTAGGGTCGCGGCACAAAAGGTTGGGAGCCACTGCTTTACAGGAAGAACTGGGTTGGCAAGACGGGGCGTGGTGTGGTCCTCTATGTGAAAGAATGGTACCCCTCCCTGTGGGTCACGTTTGACAGCAGGGAAGGGGCCCTTGAGATCCTCTAGGTCAGGATACAAGGGGGAACAGGAGAAGGAGACCTGATGGTAGGAGTCTACTACAGGCTTCCCTCCCAGGAGGAAGAGTGCGATCAGGCATTCTCTGGAGAGCTGACTGAGGCAGCTCACACTAGAGACATGATTGTCATGGTGACTTCAACTACCCTGACATCTATTGGGAGGATCACTTGGCCACCTCCAGCAGGTCAGCCAGCTTTTTGGCAACAACAGACGATCTATTTCTGACACAGGTTGTGGAGGGGCCTACTAAGGGTAAGGCCACTCTGGATTTGATGCTGACCAAGGGGAAGGACATGATAGGTGACCTAAGAATTGGTGGTACTCTGAGTTACAGTGATCACAACCTGATAAGGTTCACCATCCTCTGGAAGACTGGGAAATCAGTCAACAGAACAGACATTCTAGATTTCAGGAAGGCAGATTTTGGCAGGGTCAAGAGGCTAGAAGAAGAGGCCCTCTGTGACTAGCAACTGGAGGATTTGAGTCCAAGAATGCTGGCGCTTCCTTAAGAAGGCAATTCTCATAGCTCAAAAACAGGCCATCCCCACATGGACAAAAAGCAGGAAAAAAACCAAGAAACCCACTTGGCTCAAAAAGCATATTAGGGAGCTATTGAAAAAGAAAGAAGCATATAAGCAATGGAAGAACAGATCAGCTACCAAAGAGAAATACACCTGTATCACCATGGCTTGCAAATGCAAGACAAGGAAAGCTAAGGCGGGCATGGAAATAGAGCTGGCAACCAGCATAAAAGACAACAAAAAATCCTTTTACAGATACATAGGAAGCAAGAAAAAAATCAGGATCTGGGACCCTTACTGAATGCTCAGGGGCAGCCAACAATCGACGCCTGGGAAAAGGCAGAACTCCTAAATACATACTTCACATTGATATTCCTGAAACCAAACAGGAGTTGTTCGCTTGACCAGAGGTCCAGGGAACGTGGGGAAGACAACAGATTACTCGAAATCAGTCCTGAACAAGTGAGAGATCTTCTACAACACATGGACGCTTTCAAGTCTGCTGGGCCAGACGACCTGCACCCAAGCGTCCTGAAACAACTGGCTGAGCTTATAGCAGCACCACTGGCCAAGCTGTTTAAAGAATCATGGAACTCTGGAGTGGTCCTGGACGACTGGAAGAAGGCCAATGTGGTGCCCACCTTTAAGAAAGGGTAGAGGGATGACCCAGCAAACTACAGACTGGCCAGCCTGACTTCAGTCCTGGGGAAAATCTTTGAAAAAATTGTTAAGGAGGCCATCAGTCCCAAGCTGGCAATTGAATGGGGTGTTGCAAAGCAACCAGCATGGCTTTGTCAAGGGTAGGTCATGCCTGACTAACCTAGTGTCTTTCTATGACCAAGTAACTGGCCATCTGGACAAGGGTCACAAGGTTGACGTCATTTACTTAGATGTCAGTAAAGCCTTTGACTCCATTTTCCATGAGATTCTCTCAATCAAACTGGAGGGTACTGGGCTTGTCCAGTCTACAGTGAGGTGGGTGGAAAAGTGACTTAGAGGCTGCTCCCAGAGAGTTGTAATTGATGGGATGACCTCTTCCTGGTGGCCCATATCCAGTGGTGTCCCCCAGGGATCGGTGCTTGGACCCGTGCTCTTTAATATATTTATTAACAACTTGGATGAGGGGGTGGAAAGCTTAATGATTAAGTTCGCAGACAACACCAAGCTGTGGGGAAATGTGGGCATACCAGAGTATGGGGAAAGATTCAGGATGACCTTGAAAGTCCAGATTCATGGGCAGAATGAAATCAGATGAGTTTAACAATGAGAAGTACAAAGTCCTTCACCTGGATAGGAAGAACCCTTACCATAACTACACAATGGGTGGTAGTCCACTGGCTGGAACAGCATCTGAATGAGCCCTGGGGGTCACGATACACTAGAAGATGAATATGAGTCAACAGTGTGGTGAGGTTGCCAGAAGAGCAAATAGAACTCTGGCATGCATCAATCAATGTGTGGCCAATAGATCCAGAGAGGTACTCCTCCCTCTCTACTCAGCATTAGTGAGGCCTCAGCCAGGGTAGTGTGTCCAGTTCTGGGCACTGCACTTCAAGAAGGATGTGGATAAGCGCGAGAGGGTACAAAGAAGGGTCACACGTATGGTCAAGGGCATGGAGGGTAGGTCCTATGACGAGAGACTCCAGGAACTGGGCCCGTTCAGTCTGAGTAGGAGAAGGCTGAGAGGTGACTTGATAGCTGCCTACAGGTACATCAGGGGCAAGCACCAAAAACTAGGGGAACAACTCTTCAGGAAGGCACCTCAAGGGAGGACAAGGACCAATGGGCATAAATTAATAGAGGGTAAATTCAGGCTAGACATAAGAAAAAACATTTTCTCTGTAAGGGTCACCAGAATCTGGAACACACTCCCAGCTGAGGTGGTGCAGTCATCCTCCTTGGAGGTGCTCAAAATGAGGCTGGACAAGCACCTTGTCAAGCTTGTCTGAGCCCAATAACTTCCTGCCCATGGCAGGGGACTAGACTTGATGATCTTACAGGTCCCTTCCGGTCCTATGGTTCTATGATTCTATGATTCAGACCCTCCGCCCCCAGGTCAGCTTCTTTCCAGCCTTGTGGCTGCTGCCGAAGGAAAGGGAGAGCTTGCTCTAGCACTCCCTGGCTTCTAGCTGAAGCCACAGCAGGTATGTGGCTGCATTTCCAGAATCAAAAGTGAATGTCTATTCACTTGCAAATTGGTTCAATCTACACAGGTTAGACTAACCTGCAAAGATTGAATCAATTCAGGCTCAGGCTTTTTGACTGGCTGTACCTGTTGATGTTCCTAGGACCATTTCAATCAAGAAACTTAGCAAAATATTGGCTGTAATTTTATTGGAAATAGATCTACATGAATTCCAGCTGCAGACATGTGGTAGAAACACTAACATCTCCCTGTGTGGCTGTAAAAGATTTCTCACTAATTCTCGAGCTCGTCAGAACATCAACTGCACACCAGACAAGCTTCTTCTTATCTTTTTGTTTTGAAATACTCATCAAAATCACAGACACAAACAATCATCAACAACATTGTATTATTTATTGGCCTCTGTCTCCATGCTCTTTTGGCTTATGCAAATTTGTTAAATTTGCTGGACGAGGTTGAGCCTTGGAGTGTTTCCATTGTCTGTAGCAGAGTCACCCCAGGCTGGATCGCTTCCAGTGTGCGAAGGGAGGAATTTAGAAACATATAAATATTGTCGATGAATGTGCTAATAAGAATGGAATTAAGACATGAAGGGAATGCATGTGACGAGAGTTAGCAAAAACAAGCCTAAGTTAGTTTAATGTCACATGGGTTGTTACTGGCTCCCTGACCTTCAGCTAAACCTACTTGCTTATTTCACTATATTTCACACATTCAGATTCCTTTTAAAAGGTAAAATAACAGAATTTTTTTAAAAATAAAAAGCTTCAACCCTTTAAATTTAATTTAATTAAGGATAAGGAATTGCCACTGAAATCTAAGCTAAAATGTCCCTCATTAATGTATCTTTTCATGGGAAAAACAGTATAGTGTTTCAATTTGGCTAATCTAAACAACAAACACGTTAATAGGTATCAATTACCAGCCAGTTTCAGCTCTTAGAACCAGTAAGAAGGCCAGGGCAAGGGTTCCACATCTGTTTTTCGTGAAACTGTTCCTGTCTGTGGTATTTAAAATTTAAAGAACTCCTGTTATTGTACAATTGGGAATCCTAGGGGAGTACAATGTTAATGAAATCCATAACATGTAAGGATTTTATGATTGCACTTTCAAGACATTTCCTCAAAAGAGATGGCTGATTTCTACCCTGGCTGCAGTAACTGTATTTTTACAGAGTATATTTAATGTTCAAATTTAGCAACAACAGTTATATTTACACAGTGTGTAATGTAACACATGAGACCCCTGTATTTAAATAACTTTCATATCAGGTTTTGGAAGCCCTTGAGCAAAAATCATACAGTCCTAAACATGGCAGTCCCTTACATCGCTGAGCCCCTGTAATAGATCTTAGCTCCCCCAAAGGAGGAATGTGAAAGAATGGAGTGCTGTAGAAAGAGCATAACACCAAATAGAGTATGTTAAACTGAAGGCACCTGAGAATAATGTGTGTGTGGTTTTGAAAGGAGACTTATTATTAGGGTCACTGGTAAACTACGCTATCATTAATCCTCATAACAGTGCAGATTTTAAAACCCTTTGTGGGTAACACCTTTTGGCTAAGTTTACTGCAGAATCTGCAAGTTTCTATCAAAATATTTCTTCTAGTCCACGTGGCATAAATCATCTTTGTTCCTTCTGTGGTTTGAACAATGGTTTTTGGGCAGTGCCATTTTATTTCCCTCCTGCAAAACCATGTAAACCCTCCAGAGCCATTTTATTAAGAGCACAAGCATGGGCAGATCCAGGATTGTAGTGACAGAGGTGCAACCATACTCCCTTTGGTGTTGTGGCACATGTGCTGTGAAGAGAGCTCACTGTGCATATGCCACACAGCTGACAAGGTTATGGCCACAACCCTTTGCTGTGATTCTAGATGATAGTGAGCACTCTGGTGCTCACCTGCACGTCATTGCAGCTCTGGCTGGAGCTACACATGTACCATTAGCTCAGTGAACCCACCAGCTGGTCAGCACGGGGTCTGTCCAGGGATCCCTGTTTCAAGCAGATCTAGAGCACAGGATGTGTGTGGTGCTGCTGTTCACTCTTGCCCTCCCACCTTCCCCTACTGACTTATGCAGCAGAAGAAAGAAGGTATGAGTGGCATGGGTGCATAGCCCTCCTCTCAGAGTTGCATGGAAGCAAGGGCTGAACTTCTTTCAACTGCTGCTGAATTCAGGAGTGGAGAAGGGAGGGGAAGAGTGAAGAGCAGCAGTGCAGACTTTCTAGGCAGACCTAGCACTGACCACCCAGTGAGCTCATAGGTTAGGGACATAAGTTACACATAGACTGGGTTAAGCAATCAGAAACTCGTTTAAACCTGTAACAGAAGAAGAAGTTCAGTGCACATAAACTGATTTCAAAATGACCAAAACCAGTTTAAGATAAACCTGGTTGGATGTAGTATCAGACTTACATGATTTAGGTCAAACCAGTTTATGGAACTTCTGACCCAGATCCCCTCCCTTCCTGGTTCAATTTAACTCACAGACCCCCAGCATCCCAGCATGCTTTGCAGTCCTGAACTATGCTACCTGCTCCAGTGGAGCAGGGGCTGCCTCACCCTCTGCTCCTTAGCCTGCTTGATGCCCATGTCTGTGCAGACCACCTCCTCCCCCCACCCCACTGCCTTTCCCAATTAAAAACTGAATGTCAGTTCAGTTGATTATCGGTTCATCCTATGCAGCTGCCTAGTTTAAATCAATTCAGCCTCAGGCTTGTTGACTTTCTGTACTTAGCCATAGTTCTCAAGGCACGCATACAACTCCCAGCAGGAGCTCCGCTGACATGCCAGTGAGCTCTGAAAGCTCACTGTGCATGCTGTGCACAGCCAAAGGGGGCTGTGACCACATCACCAGAGCCCCTCTGCATTCACCCCTGCATACAGACAATTAGTTTACACTGAGCTCAGGCTTCTGGACATGGAGCAGGGCATTTCTGTCTCCCTTAACTCTCTGTCTGTCTGGCTAGATCAGCAGTTCTCTACATTCTTAGGCTTAAGGCACTGCTCAGAAAATGCCAACTCTTAGCTTGCACACATTATTGGACTACCAGAAAATAATAGAGAAATTCTTCTGTTGAAAAGAACTAACGAAGACCAAGACAAGTCAGAGTGTTTTTGACACTAGGGGATTCTTATCTGAAATCTCTGTGTTTATCTTGTGAATCATCTGTAAGTGTTCACACACCTGACAGTGCTAATACTGTGTGGCACCCTTAAAAGGATCTCATGAGTCATGACACCCCAGGGTACCGAGGCACCATAGTTGAAAATCACTAGTTTTTATTCTTATATCACACTTTTGCGTGGCATGTAGACATCTATGCAAAGTGACCGCTAGGCCCTGTTGTCCTCAGGAGGATCAGCTGATCTAAGACAAAATCAGTGTTCCCAGCTTTTTGTTGCCTCCAGCAGCTGGTATACAGAAAGCCATGTATACCAGGTCTGGCATTGGAGCCAGATCCATTTCAGTGTGCTAAGTGATTAAATAGGACTTAGACAAAATTTAGATGTATGGGTTACAAAAAGCAATCCAGAATATCTCTGCTTCAGCAGCCACAAAACTCATTAAATATCTAAATATATTCAATGCCTGCATTTACAAACACAGAGCTCTCTAGGTGCCAATGACTGGGGATTCATGGGGCAAGATGGAAAGAAAGCAAGAGGCAGCCTGACTCAGCAGTCTAGTGGTTCAAGTTCTCAGCCAGGAGGGAATTGGTCTACACCCAGTCTCAGAATTATTTTTCTTTACTATTAAATAGATGTCTAATGCAAAATGCACAAAGAGAAGTATATACAAGAGCCCAGCACACACCCTCAAACATGAAGTACCCTACCCACTCAGTTGCTGAGTCAGGCTCCCTCTTGCTTGTTTTCCTTCTGGTCTCATGATTCTTGCCTTTGTGCTGCCCAGGATCAATGGAAAGGCTAGAACAGGCTTGTTCAACATGCGGCCCGCCAAGCCATTTTATCTGACCTGCGCACAGCGGTGGCAGAGCTGCGGGGGCAGAGCGCGGATCCACGGCAGTGGTGAGGCAGGCAGGGCCAGCCCATGGGCCCCAGCCAGCAGTGAGGGGAGAGGAGCTGCTTGCCCCCGTGGGGCCCGGCTCATCAGTGAGCCGGGTCCTGTCGCAGCTGCCCCAAGGGCTGCACAGAGCAGGGCTGCCCCAGCCATGCCTGACTGGAGCTGGGGTTGGGTTCCACCCCTTGCCCCCAGCACGTGGCTGGGGGAGCTGCAGTATGGCCCGCACCCTGCCCGCATGCGTGGTGGATGGAGGCACGAGGTAAGTTCCCGTGCAGAGCTGGGGGCACCTCGGGGCTGGGCCGGGGAGGATGGAGGCACGGGGTAAGTTCCCTTGTGGAGCTGGGGGCACCTCAGGGCCAGGCCAGGGCGGACGGAGGCACGGGGTAAGTTCCCGTGCGGAGCTGGGGGTACCTCAGGGCCAGGCCAGGGCAGACGGAGGCACGGGGTAAGTTCCCGTGCAGAGCAGACCCATTTCATTGTCACTTCCTGCAACTTCGGTGGTGTCAAAGGTCACGTGACATCACTTCCTGATGTGATGTCACTTCCTGTGAGGTCTTGGAATATGGTTCGCCAGCCCACTGGGTGATAAAAAGTTTGTGATCCGGCCCCACATTCAAAAAGGTTGGACACCCCTTGGCTAGAAGGTCTCCCTTGAGATTATGCCAATACCCAGGTGGTTCGGTGTTGAGCGGGGGAAGATGCAAGTTCTCTCACTTGCTGGCAGGTTGCTCTAACAGCTAGATGGTTCTGTAAAATGTGGATGACAACACCCTCAGGAGATGGATGTTAAGTACGTACCTCAAGAGGAGAACTCTAAGCTCAGGAACCAAAAGAGATGGTGGTATCTAATGCACAGCCCAGATTCTGATGACTAACCCCTAGAGAGGGGTGATTGTCCAGATAAACCGACGCATTCCACACTTCTGACTGGATAGGTGTAATGCAACTCATTGCTCAGTATGGCGGTACTTATCGTTTGTCCTTTAGAGGTACATAAAGGCATATCCAAGGCAACAGCATCTGAGACGCTCCATGATTGCGCTGAAACAACCCATGCCTTCCTTTCTTGCATTAGCTCCTCAACAAGTAAGCAGAGCTTTTTGGTGCATGCACATTACCACACTAACATGGCTACACCATTTACAGTTACAAAGCTAGCATGTGTGAAGCAAGCTCAGCGCACCTCATCAAGATGCTGCTTCATGTTACATATACACCCACATTCTCCATATTGACTAACTAAAGAGCTTAACTCCATTTCTTTCAGTCACTCTCCTGGGCCCCGATGCTTATAAGGCCAATCTGGAATTTACCATAAGCCCACAGGGAAATAAGAACAGACCTGCCTGCATTAATACTCTGTGAGCATGTCTACATGAGATGTTTACTGCAGAGTTGCCTAATTAGCTCCACAGTAAACATCTCAGCATCTACATGTGCACAGCTATTAGGATGGAGTAAATTAACTCCGCCATAGGTTAGTACTTGTAAACACAAGTACTATTCCATGGTGGAGTTTTTTTACTTCACAGCAATGTATGTATAGATATTGATGTGGCTGCCTGGGACACGAGGGTGCTTCACTGTGGGGACTGCCTACTTGTCAGCCCCACACTGAAGCACCCTCGTGCCCCAGCCACCCCCTCCACAGCACATTAAGCTGGGTCAGAGCAGCCCCAGGCTGGCAGGCTGATCCCCTCGAACCCTTTGGCAGCCAGGGCTGCTCTGACCCAGCTCAACATGCTGCAGTCCTAGGTGCGTATGTAAACACAGTGCCCAGGAGCACTAAACTCCAGCACAGTATGCACCAGAGTTTATTCCTGTGCATTAATTGCATGTGTAGACATGCTCTGAGAATCCTAACTGATTAAAATATCAGCTGTATATTTACTGTATATTGCTAACTCTGCTGTTGTGGGTGAATATAGATACTCATTTATTTTAAACATTTATATATATGGAGTACATCTGCTTTGAAGAGGCACATCTGCTCCACAAACTTTCTTCCACATTTGTCTTTATTCCTTTAAACTTGCAGTTATCTATATTCCTTTAATATTTATCCCCTTGTAAGTGAGACCTAACAGCATGAGAACTGGTATAAATTGCTGCATAGCGTATTTATTTCTGTAACAGATCTGAAAATAATTTTAGTTCATCATTTGGTATCCTGGACCTTCATTTGTCTAACTAGCTCATTTCGTTATCAGGTATTCCTTAAAAATTCAGTCAGTATATATGTAGCCTGTTGTATGGCACATTCATTTTTTTACCAGGTTTAGTCTTACCTCAGACAGTTGTTTATGTTGGCTTTGCCGTGCAAGCTTATCGAAACGTTTCATATGACAGCTTGGGGAAATGCAAGCTGCTGGTGCCTGGTTTTTGGGGGGAAGTTCTTTTTCTTTTTCTCTCTGTTTGTTCTGCTGGCATTTGCACTGCAGTGAAGTGCATCATGCTACTATGTGTGATAAGATAGAACCTGAAAAGACACAGCTTTCAAGTCCTCCCCAGCTTTGAAGGGCAACCTGACAGGTGAAACTCCCAGGCTTCATTGCTGGACTTAGCCATCAATAGGGAGTGCACAATAATTGTCACTTCCTTCCTCCTCCACCCCCCAGCTGCCTCCATCCCCTTTTAGAAGACAAGTCATTTATGCAGTCTATATACTCAGTCCCTGTCATTTTACAGTACATAGAGCCCCTCCAAACAACTTTAAAGAACTAGAATGATCTGTTCAGCTTTGTAAGGATAATCATTGTGGTTATTTCACGGCCTTCAGATATGTTTACATAAGAGTACAGAAAGATACAACGGTTTTCCTTTCTAAATATTAGTACCATTATAGACCATGACACAGCCCAGGACCTAGGTTAACTGATCCAGGATAAAGATCTTGTACCCGTACTTATTGACAAGGAAACAAAGTATACAGTTTGACAACAAGTAGTGAAACAATATGGTAAAACCCTAGAAAACAGGTGCTAGTGCAAACCAAAAGAATCACCAGCTTTGCCCTAAAGAAACCAGAGAGGGGTAAGGGACGTTTGGAGAACTGCACAAAACTCTTTGCACTGCTTTTGCCTCTTTTTTCTCATTTTCCTGCAATGCTTTCTGCCTTCCTCTAAGTTTCTTCAAATTGTTGGGGGGGGGGGGGGGGGGGGAGGAGAGAAAGAAAGAAAAATATTTTCTAAAACAAAGATTACAATATTTTTCCTTAAATTAATTTCCAAATATTCATCAGTTTTATTTTTAAAACAATTAAGCCGTATATATGCTTGAATCAAGACAAGCTATTTCAGTTCAGGCTGAATGAAACGTTTCATTTGACCACATATCCCTTGTTTGCACAGCTCAACTTCGCAACTCAGCCCTGCCTCCCCTCCCCCTCTCCATCACCATGCAGTGGAACAACATCAGTTCCACTGCAGCCAGGGCCCTCTGCAAACATGAAGGAGGATGCAGGATTTGTTCCTAAGTACAGCAGTAGCAAATTAATTTACAAGATAGGGCAAGTGTCAAATTGCAGGAGAGGTAGAAAGCAAGAACAAGAAGTGGATGACTGAGGGGAGCAGCTAGTAATATAGTGCTGTAGGTCAGAGCACACAGTTGAGGCATGTTCTAATAAGAGCAGTTGTTACTGAGCTAAAGAGCTTTGTTCCTCTGGGCCTGCCTCCTGCATTGTGGATGATAGACATATTGCTGAGAACCTCACTGAGACTATTGAACATTTTTGCTCATTCTGTCCACACCTGTAAAGTGGTATGAAGCTGAGGGGCTTATGAGTCCTGTGTGTCCCCCAACCATGCCCCAGGGTTTCTGTTGCTCTGCAGTCTTTTGCCTCCTCTGTCCGTGTTTTTTCTTGCTGTTTTGTCTGAGTTTAATTCTGCTTTATTTGCTTGGTGACACTGTCACAGCAGCAGCAAAAAAATTAAAGCGGAAGGTTAAATGAGATTCCCTCTAAGTAGTAAATACCTGCCCATGAGAAAGCAGTTCAACTTCTCTTTCATGTTTTTTGTTCTCTCCCTGCTGAGAAGACAGGAGGAATAGAGGGGTGTATTTCAGCAGGGAAAGAATTCCATTTTTGGTTCACCTCTAATGTTTTCATTCAGGGTTTTTTTTTTTAATTCATCTACAAAAAGGCATCAGTGTTAACTTCATAGCTGTCTGATAAACAAAAGCTTCCAGCAGAGAAAACACAGTTGACCAAACATTAAACTGAGTCTCATCTCGTCTGTTCTCAGGAACAACTGGCTTCTCTTCAGAGACCGACTGTTTACACATAACTTCTAACAGCCAGCTGTACCTATGTAGCCTGTTCTTTCTCTTCTTTGTGGCCTCCTATGTTGAAATCATTGAGCCAAATTTATTCCTGGTGCAGCTTTAACAACTAAAGCTATTTCAAGGATAAACTTGTCCCTTTGTGGCATAAATTGGGAAAGCAGTACATTTTAGCTAATTACACTTAAGGCTGTGAATTGTTTTAGTATAAAGTGGCTTTCTGGCCGGTCCCTCTTAGGATCACAGTCACTTTCCTCCATTCATCATTGCAACTCTTATTAAGATCAAGTTCTACTGATGACATGTATGGCCCTTGTTGTATAGAAATAAGTTTAAAATGCTGTGCCCCAAAAATTAACTACTCTTGCCAATGAGCCTTTTTATAGTGACATTCCCACTGAGGATGTTCCACTCCTGCGTGTGCTTTCCAAAACCAAAATTAGATCACGGTGCCTTTTATATAGCCAGAAGGGAGCAATTTCTATAGAACAGAGGTGGGGAGCACAGAAGGTGAGAATAGAGGCTCTAGGACATCATCCTCTGACCATGAAAAACCTTCAAAATTAAATCCATGTGCGTGGAACTAAAATCATGCTGGAAAAAGGGTAGAACTGAGGAACTGCCACACTACACATCAGGCATTTATACACATATATTTTCATGCTCCGAGATTAAATGAGTTTGCTCTGCACACGAGCTGACATGCAAAGCAAACTCATGCAGTTGTATAAGCAGTGAAATGCACATCAGCGCACAAAAAATGGTGGCCTTCGATAGGTTTTAGTTCAAAAGCATGCTACCACCATTTTCTCAGCACTGACACACATTTTGCCACTTACACAATTGCATAAGATGCAGTTCCAGGTGCTTTTAAAAGCCCCCAGTGCTGCAGCACATGCATGTGTACAAATGTCAAGTCCCTTTCAGCTACTGATGGCCAAGTGAAACATTCAGAGTAGTTCATGCAGTTTGAATCATCATTAACTAGTCTCTATACTGTTCCTCCTTGCTCTCCACCTCCTCTGGAATTGAAAGAGTATGAATGGCAGCAGGTACCCTTCTAATGCCATGCTGTTACTACTAAATAGTAACTATCAAATGGAACTTACCTTCTGCTGGGTTACAAGCCTTGCCACATCACATCCTGAAACACTGTGAAGTAATCTTGGACGTAATATTGGTATGCATCTCTCTCTCTCTCTCTCTCTCCTCTTTCTCACCACAACATCTAGATATAGACTGCATACAGGTGTTCATTTTTACTGGTAATTTCTATGAAATTATTACCAGTAGAAAAATAGCCCTGGAGCTGGAGCATACATATCTTCTATCCCTCTGGCTAGAGAGCTACACAGACAAGCTCTCCAGCCAGGGGACACTAAGGCTAGGGACAGACATTTAAAAAGCCTGAACCTGAATTGATTCAATCTTTGCGGGTTAATCTAACCTGGCTAGGCTACATCAGTTTGTAACTGTACAGACATCTCAGACATGCAGGTAAATGTCTGAAGTGGCTCAGGCTAGCAGCCAGAGGGTGCTAGAACAGCCATCCCTTCCCTTCTACAATGCTTAGCTAAATGGGGGTGTGACCAGGACCAGGCAGGTGGCTCTGATTAGGGAGGATCCCCCCTCCCCACCCCCCAGCAGCCCAGCAGGAAATTGATGGCACAGTGTTTATCACCCCATTAAGAAAATAACAGAGGAACATTACCAGCTACCTGTTGATTCTGACTTTGTCCAGTCTGCTGTAGCATGGACGATAGCTAGCATGTGGGCTGCTAGCTAATATACACACACCTCTCAGCAAGGCAGAGAGAGTGGTGAGGGGGAGAGGGAAAAGCAGCCTGCAGTCTCTGCCAGAGCTCCAGCCAGGAACCAGAGGGGAGGGGCCAGCTTTGCTGTGGAGCAAAGAGCCCCGCCCAGCCCAGAGAGCATGCTGGGTTGTTGGGGGAGTCTGGTTTAACTTAAACCAGCAACGGGTCTGGAACAGACATTATATAAACTGGTTTGACCCAAATCAGTTAAATCTGATACTACACGCAATCAGGTTTAACTCAGACCGGTTTCTGCTATTTTCAAACTAGTTTATGTGTACTGAACATATGTTCTGTTACAGTTTTAAACCAGTTTCTGATCATTTAAACTGGTTTAAGTGTAATGTCTGTCCCTAGCCTAAAAGGCCCATTACTTGGCACCCCATCTTCTCCTATGCCTGAGAGAGGGACAGGTTGTTAGTAGGCAGCCCCCTGGGTTTTAAATGGTCTCATGCAGTCCAGAACTCCACCCCCACCCCCATGCCTTTTCCAGAAACTCTCTCATGTGCTGCTTCCCAGACAGGCTGCATGTAGGGTGATTTGAAGCCAGAAGCATTGGGAAACAGGGAGAGCCTCCCTGGACCTGAGTCCCAGCTCCAAAGCTTTTAACTTGCTGCATGCATCACCCAACTGAATGGCGCACACAGAATTTAAGGCCTGAGGGCCAGGAACTGGGCTTGGGGATAGCCTCTCTGAGCCCAATTCCCAGATCCCAGGTTTTCCAATCCTGTCTCTACCACTCAGTTGGGCAGCAGGGGGAAGCTAGAAAGAACTACAAAGTTCCCCAGCCTTTTCCCCAAACTAGGGACTACTATAAGAGGCAAAGAGCAGTGGCTGCTGCTCTTCTCTCCTCCTAGGCCAGTCCCAGAAACCAGCAGCACAACAAAGCCCACATCCACTCCTCACAATGGGGACTCTGTTGTGAGAAATGAGCAGGGGAACTGCTGCATCTGCCCAGGTCTCAGTGCCCAGGAACAGGGCAAACTAAGCAGATGCAGACAAAGGCTGTAGACAAGCAGTCTATGGGAAGGGTGGAAAAATCTGCTCCTGAAACTTTCCTAGGAACCACTTCTATCCAGTTGGAGTTTGGTTATTTTTCTCCCAGAACTGCCATTTTTGTTCTGGGAGAAACAGCATGAACAGTGTACACTCATGGTTTCTACTGGGGGAACAGCAATTCTCTGAGTAGAAATGTAACACTTGTAGATAGTCATAGTCACTGGCTTTTTCACCAGGGGGAATGCATAAAGCCTACACATTTAAAGACTTGGTATTAGGCTATCAGGAAACAAAAGGTAACATATGTTAAGTTTAATGCAAGAATTGTGGAGTCATTTTTTGGGCTATCCAGCTTGACAGTAGGCCTGTGCAAAGCGGATAGTATTCACTTCAGATGCAGATTCAACCTATTCGGGGGACATTGATTTGATTCAGGGATTTGAATCACTGTCCCGAATCGATTCAACCACATCTGATTTGGAGATTCGGCCACCACCAAATTGGCCAAATCTCCTAATCAAACAGGCCCCATTCCCCACCTGCTCTCCCAGCCCCGTCAATGGCTGCCCCTCCCAGCCCCAGTGTCCTGACTCTTTAAAAAAAACAGGGAAAGAAAAGCCTGAAAAAAACTCACCAGGTCCTACCAGGCAGGGAGGCGATCCTTGCTGCACCCCACTGCCCCATGCTGCGTGGGGGGGGCTCTGCCATGATCCTCCATCCCCTGCCTGTTCTCCCAGCCCCATCAATGACTACCCCACCCGGCCCCAGCATCCCAGCAGGTTTTTTTTTAAAGCCCCGCACACATTGGCTCCTGCCAGGCGGGGGGGAAGGGGTGATCCCCGCTGCCCTCCACTGCCCCATGCTGCATGGGTGACTCTGCCACAAGCCACCAGAAGCCCCGATGGCTGCTGCAGTATCTGGTGAATGTGGGGCTTTTTTCTTTTTAAGAGCTGGGATGCTGGGGCCAGGTGGAGCAGCCATTGACAGGGCTGGGAGAGCAAGCAGGGGTTGGGGGATGCTCAGGGGGGCTGGGGGAGCAGTCAGGGGATGGGGTCTGGCTGGGGTCCCCCCATGGTCCCTTAACCCCCTCCTCTAGCCCCACCCCCCACCTCCTACTTACTGGCACAGAGTCCGGGTGCAGCTTCCTGTGGTAGCGCGCGGGGACTGCCTGAATCTCCGAAGCTCTCTGAATCTTTTCCAAATCAATTCAGAGAGCTTCAAATCAATTTGGACCTTTTTATTGGTCTTCCAATTCAATTTGGATTCAGAGATTCAGCAACTGAATTGGGCTGAATCTCCTCTGAATTGAATCAACACCTGAAGCTTCACACAGCTCTACTTGACAGTTCTCCCTTTGAAAAGGAAAAATGACTTTGAACCTGATTTGCAGAGATTGGGCCAAATTTCTAGAATGACACAACTACCAATTGATTCCAAGAAGCCATGGATATTCACATATAACACAGCCTGCTTATCTATCTCTATGCACATGGATATGAGCCCTATCTTTTAAAAGGAAAAGAAGATGCCTCTTTTAAAAAATGGTGATTTACCCATTTTTTGATTCTTTTTGTTGACATAACCATACCACCAATCCTTCTAAAGAATCCACGTGTACAAAACCCTGGTGATTTTAGTGGGACGCTTCTTGCATGAAAGAGATTACACAGGCAGATATCTCTGCTTGCTCAAGGTCTGAATCATGAGAAGTTATATCCATCATAATATATCATCCTCCTACTTACTAGCTTCCTTCTATCACATTAGTATGGGTGATAAAGCAGAAAAATAGGAAGCAACTAAGGTTAAATGTGCATGCTTACATGCATAAAGTATTATACTTTGATTCAAAATTTCAAAGATTATTAGATAGTGGGGCTATGATCTCCACAGGACATACTTACCTGGGCTTAGTGTAAGTGAAACAGAGTAAAATGATTTGGCAGCAAAACTCTATGGGTGAAATTTGACAGTCACACAAAGCCTAGGCATTCACCTGTAAAATAATTTGTCTGCAAGTCTTTAGGGTGCTTGCTTTTCATTCATGAATGTTAGTTTGTTCAGTTACTTTGAAAAAAATCTTACAATTATGTTCTTCAATTAGAAGAGACTGGCTCTGTAAGTACTGCTACACAGTTTTCCAGTTCTATAATTTTTAACACAAACTTGAGAAGGGTACACTCAGACTACACAAAACACTTGTCTTCATTCCAGATCACAGGATTAAGATCAGGTTTAAAAATAAATGTAAATTACAAATAAGTATTCAAAAGGCGTTAATTAAAAGTATTAAGTTCCTGAATCATTTATTGCTCAGCAAGGATTCCTAAGTATTTTTTGATGAAAAAGGGCCATTCACATTTTTTCCTTTATCTGACCAAGTCATTGTAAATGTCCAAGCTATCCATCTGCAAGTTAATGTAGTGTTGAAGCAAAGGTTTTCATTTTAAAGAAGTAATATTTCACAGTAAGATATGCTCCCAGAAGATGTAAAACAATCTTTCTAAAGCATGGGGAGTTAATCAGCCTTTCTGTTCGCTGCTACAGAGAGGTTTCAAATTGCAGAAGGTGCTGATTACTTGGATCCTAGAGTCCATAGAAATCCAAATACTATTCCATTTTTCATTCTTTGTTATCAGAATTTATTGTATCTCAGTGTCCAGGTTCTAAGGAGTTATCAAGTAAGAAATAAATTTGGAAGAGGAGATTTTTTTAATTCATCTGAATGTAATTTACTACATCAGAAAATTAAAAAAATACTTAAGGTGGAAATGAGCGTTTGAAGGACCTTTTCTTACCATTGTATCTGCACTGAATGCATTTCACAAAATCCATTTAGCCCATTTCAGAAGAATATTGCATTCCCCGTGCTTTTAAATCCAACTCTTTCCAAAGACTAACACTATAAATATCACACAGAGCTAATGTATGCCGGGACAGTGCTTCTCCCACCCCACTAACAGCATTTTCTCTTTCACATTTGATCTTGATAGTTTCCATACTGGAGCAACTTGGTTTGCTGAATTCTGGAAATGTCTCAAGTTGAAATGCTAGTGTATTAACCTGCTGTACTGAGTCTCTTTTGTTTCTCTTTACCAGAGTGCCGCTTGCCAATTTTTACAACTACAGCAGATTTTACTATTCAAACAGAACCAGATGGAACACCAGTTCAAAGAACATGTCAGAATTAAATATTTCTTTTTTAATTAGTTGCTTCTGATTTATGCAAAAAAAATTAACATAAGAGTGGGAGAATGTGCCATGAATCCAGATGCAACACGGCCCCCACAAGCATTATCTTTTCTGTGTCAAAGAAAGAGGTCTTTTCTTTTCATTTGTCTTTTTCTATTTTTCTTTTCTTTTCTTTCTTTCTTTAATTTTTCTTACACGTTATGTCCTTTTCTTTCATAACCATGCATGGTGATGACAATGGCTAATACTCCTTTGTACCTTGCAGCTATACTTTTTATCATTTTCCAGAGTTTTCTCCTATAGAAGCTGGTTAATCTGCCTCTAAGAAAAATCTCTCTCTACTCAAACTGCAACACCAGTGTCAGTATCTGAATGCAGCAGTCTGCTTGAATTTGTTCCTTGTTTTCAGATAGGGAATGGTTTACACTTTACAGTTGCAAATCAGCAATGGAAATTTAGGAAAATGACCCAGAGTACAAGGAGTATTTCTGCTATAAAAGCAAGTACATTTGTTGTTTAGCTGGTAGGAGATTTTAATCCTTCGATACAAATGTTTGCCCATCTTCTCTTTCATGCTTATGTTTAATACCCATTTTTGAAAACTCACTTATACCTTAATGCAGAGCATCCCCTAAGGATGCTCTGCATTAAGGACTGCACTTAAACACATGTTTAATATTAAGCACATAAGCAATATCAAGCGTATGATTAAGTGATTTTCTGATTCCGGACCCTAG
>NW_005842231.1:1655957-1673279 GCF_000455745.1 Alligator sinensis | reverse complement strand
AAATGCCCTGTTGAATTCACTGATGCAGGATAGAGTCTCATGAACAAGTATATTTTCCGTGTGCAGCTGCTATTAACATCAGAAGAAATTGTGCAGAAAGATGAAGGAAAATCAACAGATTTTTTTTTTCTTTTTTTTTGCTAAAAGTCAAGCTGAACGTTTATATCTACTGTGCCATTTGGAATTATATTTTTATAATGACCAAAATTTCAAGGACAGACTACTGGAATTAATTTGATTTGCTAGCCAAATCAATAGAATTTCTTTTATGGTTTCTATTAAAGACTCTACTATTTTCTGTTTGACACTGTAATCTTTGTGACTTAAATATTGATAAAAAGGGAAATAAAAATAGTTCTATATACAGCATGAGACAGTAATTGATCAATCAGCTTAACAGCAAGTACTAATAAAACGTATAGGCTATGCTAATTAAAGAAGATGCTGAACAACTCTTGTTAAAAGAAATACTAGAACAATGAAGTATCACATTTAATCTGACTCAAAAGCAATACATGTTATCTAAGGAAATGACATAATTCTCCAAAAATATTTACTTTGGTATGTAGTATCAAGTGATGGATTATACAGCTTTTCAAGCCACAAGAGATGCTCACAACAAAAAGCTTCCTGTTGTTAATCAAACTCCAGCTCTTTGTCCTTTATTTTCTCAGGCTGTTGAACAGACGTATAGTCAGGGTGTTGAAGCTGGTAACAACTGCTCCCTTGCCATAATGGCCTCAGTGGACTATATTTTATTGAATGAGGCAGATTTTCCTTTTGCGGTGGGCGAAAGCTTTTGAGACCCTGACATGATTATATATGTTTGTAGGAAGCAAGGATATTCATTCCTTGTCTTGCAGGTTGCATGCTGGTCTTTAACCAGGAGTTTGCTGAGATTTGCTGCATGATTTACTGTATTGTGCTAACTATGCTTCTTTACCCTCCCACTTAAATGGCTTGGAATAAAATGTGTGCATCACTTTTTGCATATCTATATCTATAACATGTCACCTGCAATTCCTAAGCCAATAGCCTATTTTTACTGGTTGCTAAGAGGCACAGTAGAATAAGATGGAGAAAATTAGTTCATACATAGAAACATTCAGCATCTTGCAATCTAGTTTCACTGGAAAGGAGTTGCTTTAAGGTGCTCAGTGCAGTAAGTGAGAATGCCAGTTTACTTTTCATAAGACTATTTCTCTACCAGAAAAATGGTGTTTGATTTTTTTTTCTCATTTCATGCAAACTAGAGGAGCAGTCCTATAAAGATCTGTCATCATGTGCAGCACTCACCAATAGTCTCATCATCACAATACTTTCAGCAGTGATTGTGGGATCAGGCCCTAATACCTCATTTCCGATCAGGGATATACATTTTAATCTGAATGACACAACCAAAGTCTGAAGAAAACTACTGAGATACAGTATTCAAGACTAGAATTCCAGTATGGGAAGTGAGGCATCACAATACCAGCTTTGGAGACTGAGTAGACTAGCTCAGATAACATGCACACAAATTGCAATAACTTTTACAAAATAGTTTGCATCCCATAAAATAAATGCCAGATGTTTATTTATCACTCACACACACACAGAATGAAATGTCAAATAATTTTAGTGACTGCATTTGATGTTTAGCTTCAGAAGAACAGTCTTTCATCACCACATCCCTCTGCAGCTCATTTTAACGTGAAACAGAAGTTCCTCAAACTAAAGAACAAAAATGCATCTAATATAAAACAAAAAGCCAGCTGTCAAATATTCCTGTTCATTTCATAACCAGAAATGGCTTGATGCAATTTAACAAACTCTGTACATGATCATGCTTGAAAGCCATTGCAGAAGTGATGGACTGACCCAACTGAAAAGTGTTAGCATAGTTCCCCCAATACTTAGAACCTCCTAAAAATACCTAATATGAGAATATCTAATGGAATTATAGAATAGTTTTCCTAGAATTTCTGCCCTCTGAAGATGACACCAGGAAATTGTATCACTGGGCAGCTGTGTCATCATATATTTTTGGGACCTTCAGGTTTCAGTGGGCGTGTATTTACGTGCACCTAAACTTAACGCGCCTTTGCTTAAGGCAATTTAGGTGCATGTCTACATGTGGACGTGCTAATGTGCATTAAAGCACATCAAATTTAGGTGCAAATAGCTAAATCATATTAGCTCATGTGCAGACTCACTAATGTGCATTAATGCAGTGTCTATCCATTGACAGACACTGTGTTAATGTGTATTAGTGTGTCTATACATTCGCTAATGCGACTGCTTCATGCAGGTATCAAATTTAGGTTCAAGTAGCCTAAAATCACCACACACTTGTAGACACACGCCCTTAAAGTGCCTTAAATTGGGCTAATGCACATTGAATGTGCACATGTAGACACGCCCAGTGTGTAGTAAGAATTTGGATAATATGGGTTGAAACTCAGCTTGGTGCAGAGACCTATACAACATTTAAAACCCTTACACTATGTGCAGAGGTGAATTATGCCCACATGGCCTTTCTCTAAACATATTATAAAGCTTTACATATCCTTAATGAACATAGAAATGAGAACATGAGAGAGGAAAATGCAGTGCTGGATATCACAAAGGGATTAATAAAAAGAATTCTTATTGCTATTTTGCGAGAGTAAGTTTAGAAATATAGAAGAATGTGTCAAATGGTTTCCAGTGTAGTTCTCCATATACCTGTTGTTTCTATCACCCTACTTAGTAAAAGGATTAATAAACTTGGGGTTAGATCCAAAAAGAGAGTAAAGTCAGCAATTCTCAACCTTTGTAGATTCAGGACACCTCTCAGAAAATGCCAGCTCTTAGTTTTTGCTCATTTTCCCCTTCAGAAAACAATAGAGCAACTTTTCTGTTCCAAAGAACTCAGAAAGACCACAACAGGTCAGGATGTTTTTGACACTAGGGATTCCTATTTGAAATTCCTGGGTTTATCTTGTGAATCATTTGTAAGTGTCTGCACACACCAAACTGCACTAAGGGTGGTACCCTGCATCACCCTTAAAGGATCTCATGTCGCTCTGGTTGAGAATCACTAAGTTAGGCACTATGACACCTAATATTATAATACCTATTATTTTTGGTTCCAGGCTTCCTATACAATGCACAGGGAAAGTTAGTCACTTAAGCTTAGGATCCATAAAAGCCATCATGCTGAGTGGGGGGCCACCTAGGCTACCCAGAAGGGCAGGGAAAAGAAAGAAGCACTTTCTCCATAGTCTAGGGGTTTTCTTTATGCTGGAGTTCAGGCAGCTGCCTAACTCTGTTTGGAATTTGCAACCCCAAGCCCTCTCCCAGAGTTAAATGAATACAACTTCTCAGAAAGCATAACTTGAAATGTTGTCTTTTTCTTTAGTAGCCAATAGTTAGTGCACTCACCTAGTTTGTGGAAGCCCAGGGTTCAATTTCCTTCTCTGATTGAGGAATTTTCCACATAACGTCCACATCCCAGGTGAATGCTCTTATCACAAGATCACAGGATGTTCTAGGGTGTGATATGCTCATCCCCTGCTGCTAGTGAATAGCTGAAAATCCACTGAGACAGAAAAACAGCATGAATTCTCTAGCAATTAGGGCACCCTCCTCCAATAGGAAGACCTAGGTCCAGTACCTGCTGCACTTCATATCTTACAGCAGCACTGTGGTGAGAAGTATGAGATAGTTCCAAAACTGGAGGCACAGTAGTGCAGCTCTCCATCAGCCTGGCATATCATTCAGGCTAATTAGGCCAGAGGAGAAGGTCAAATTACCTCAGGCAGATCACTGTGCTGATGTAGCTCTGCTGGCTTCAGGGCCAGCAAAGCACTTTACTATACTTTGTCAAAACATACCATCTCATTTAGACCTAGCATGGGTATCTCTACATGGTGTTACATAGCTACATGTGGACAGACCCTCAGGTCTCTGGTGGACCTAGCCCTTGGTGGCTGAAAGGACAGTCATTTGCCAGTTATAATTTTTTGCCTTACGGTCAACTAGTCAAACTGTTCCCTTAGCCCTTGATGTTATGTTTTAGCCTGGCTTCAGATGTCTAGAACTCTAATAATAGACCATTGCTTGACTTCATTCAGAATGAAGTCCTTATTGTGTATTTTAAAAAAAGAAAAAGAAAATCCACTAAAGTCATTTCAAATCAGTCGGAACAGTTCAGACTTGGGACCCTAATCATTTCAAAACTGAAGAGCTGTTTCAAATTTTAAGAGAAGAAGCAGTTAATTTAAATAACTCGGCACTACACTCCCTTAGACTTCTAGATTGTTGAGTGCACTTCAGCCTGGAACTGGATGTGGTATTGGACATGACTCAATGCAGCACACTTTACAATCAGCAGAGTACAATTTTGAGAGCATTTCAAGTTAAACTGAGATTGCTCTGTGCAATGATGCCCAGATTCCCCCATTAACTTTCAGATTGCAACAATCTAACATTTGAGACTCTTTAGTTACTTTAAATTACTTGATTGTTTTTGTAAGGCAGTATTGGGGGGAAAAAAATTTTTGAGAGAGACAGAGAGAAAGAGAGAATTTTTCCCAATTGCAAACAAAACTTTGCAGCATTTCAGTCCTAGAAGTTCAGATATGGGGGAGGCAGGGGGGTGGGCTTCAGCAAGCTACAATTCAGCAAGCTACAATGTAAGTATAGGCTTTACCAGCCTTAAAAACCATAGCAGATACAAGAGCTTTGCACTTAAAGCCAGTTCTATCCTTCCCACACAAGGCTACTGTTCTTGGTTGCAGAACTTCAAAACGACTTATATATGACATGAAAATTGAAATAGCAGCCAGTCTGTCCTGAATAACACTTCCTTCATCTTTCTGAGTGCATGTTGATTTAACTGCTCCAGTGCCTTTGGATGTATGACATACATCCAGGAAAAAGGATGCTTGTAAGACACTGGGGACATACATTCTGCATCCTGCATGCTACGAAAATAATAAAAAGGCTGAGACATGCATGAGACACTAACAAAAGAGGGGTTACTTCAACATAGTTTCAACTTATTAATGTCTGGAAGATGCTGTTATTGGAAATGGATTTTTTTAACCAAAAATATAAGTATTTCATTCCTTAGTGATAGCTGTATTGCAATGAAAGAGACAATCTTTTTTTGTTTGTCTGTTTTACAACCAAGTTCTTAAGCTTTAGTGGCTTATGTTGACTTAGAAATTCATTTTATAAATGTATTTCATTCAGAATTAATTAAAAGTCTCACAGCACTGTTACAAATCAGTCTGTTTTAGGGTTTTGTAATGCTGCCCATCACTGTATTACCTAGGTAATTTCCATATGCAGTCAAGAGCAAAGTCCTTATTCAACGCTGTGGAATTGATGACTTTCCTCCATTTTGGGGGGGTATAGATTAATGTGACTGGTATTTTTGGATATTTTTTATATTGAAATGAAATAATTTGTTGGAAGAAAGAAACGCTAGATTACAGATATTGATGAAGGCAGGTTAATGGATTCAATTTTAATGAAAATGTATCAATTACTATTTTCTCTAAAGAAGGGGTAAAGTAGCAGCAAAAGTTGCTCATCCCTGTGCCTGTGAGAAAGGTTTCAGGTCAGCCTCAGTCCTTTAAATCAGGGGTGTAATGATCTGGCCCACAGGCTGAATCCTTCCTGCAAGACCTATCATCTGGCTCTCTGTGCCACCTGTGGGTCTTGGGCTAGACCTGCACGCTGCATATGGCTGGACCCAGTATGGGCTCCATTCACACATGGCCAGTCTAGGGCACTCACAGTACTCACACCAAACCAGCCCTGCATGCTGGATCCAGCATGTGGGGTTGGTCTGTGGGCCTGATGAGTTTGACACCTTGCTTTAAATGTTGACTGTGCATGGGTGTTTATGGCAGGGGAAGGGGGGGGAGGGGGGAGAAGAAAAGGCATCCAACATGCACACATACATACACACAACACAGACGTTATAGAAATGCATTTAAAGTATTCAACTCCTCAGCAGCCCATAAAATGTCATTATATTCTAATGATAAAGCTGCTCTGGATTTGTCAGTTAAGAGAGGTATTAGCATTAACACTTAGGTATCTCTATTGAAAATATCGTGCTTGATACAACCTAGGAACTCAATTTTTCCTTTTTCACTACTGCATAACACTAGTGGCTTATAATCATGTGACTGACTAAAAGCACCAAGGTCAGTCTCCTCCTCTTTTGCTTGCAGTTGAGCTCTCAGCTTTTAGAAGAAATTCTTTTTATTAGTCCCTTAGTGCATGACCTTGCACTTCATACTATTAAATTTCATACCATTTCTATTACTCTAGGATTCAAGGTCATTCAGTTCTCCCTGTATGATATTCCAGTTCTTCTCTGTATTGACACTGTCTTCTTCCTTTGTGTCATCAGCAAATTTCATTATCAAACTCCTACTTTTTGTGGCAAGCTAATCAGTGAAACTATTAAATAGGATCATAGTCAAAACCAACTCTTGAGGAACTTCACTAATTCCTGTGCAGGTGCCTCTTTTGTATGGAACAGAATATTTTTAACATATAAATCTTCCTCTTCCTACTGAACAGGAGAATACTCCCATGTACTATGCTAACATAGTTTGGGAATAAGAAGTAAATGATATAGTTACAGAACAGGATCTAAGGATGACATTGCAATCAATATATGAGATATGTTCCATATACATTTCTTACACTCTTTAGAAAACAAGTTTGTTTCCTATAATTCCTTCCAAGTTTGTTGTAATATTATGGTTTAGCTGGATTGGCTACATCTCCATAATCATTTCTGCAGGTGGATCTAGGCCTTATCCGCTTCGTCTCTGGCATTGGGACACAGGGAGCTACCTCGAAAGAAACTAACAAAATATATTATGTGAAAACATACCGAGTAGAGGTCAGCTCCAACGGAGAAGACTGGATTTCACTGAAAGAGGGAAATAAGCCTTTGGTAAGTCTTTTCCTTTTCAATTCACTCTTAACAAGTAGAATTGGGTTGTGTGGCACCTTAAAGACTCACTGGTTCAGAAAGCATAAGCTTTTGTAGAAAGCAGCCTACTCCATCAGATGCTATGAATGATCTCTAAGGTGCCACCCCTGCCCTGTTTCACTTCAGATTAACACTGCTAACTACCTCTCTCTTGACAATCAGTGAACTTTTAAACTGCTTGGTAATTCCCAATTGGTATTCCCAATAGTGTCAATTGTGGAATGAGAAGCTGAGAAGGTCAAATGCCATAATGAGGGTATACAAACCCATATATATAAAGTAATAGAACCATGGTGGAAGTGAGCTTTGTAGCTGATATTAGAACTCATTGGTTCCTGGCTCTCAGTCCTGGTTTCTGAAGAAATGCCTTTCAAAATCAAGCCATGCTTTCAAAATCAGATTTCTTTCATAAGAAACCTTAAATTGTAAGTTTTCCAAGGAAAGTGACTTTTACACGGGCTCCTTTGTACATGGTGTGCTTTATTCATCAAAAGATTTTGCAACTCTCTTATTAGTTATAAGAAGTTTAAAAACCTTTCCCTTTGGTCAAAGTAAAGCAGATGGAAACTAGCAACATTTTTCTGTAGACCAGGATATTAAAAAAATAGCTGAACTGAATCTAAAGCAGAGGCTTACTCTCAATTTTACATCCTTATTTAAAAAACAAAAAGAGAGGGGGCTGGGACTACTGAACCAACAACAACCACATGAAGTTACAGAGTTCTTCAAGGAGGCCTTCATTTTGAAAGCTTTATTCTAAAATATAAACCAGAAGTTCTGTGCATTTCAGCCAGAAACAATGCACAAAGCTCTTCCCCTCTCCGATTCACTCACTAAGAAAAAACAGAGCAATTCCTCTTGGAAAGAATTTGCTAAAAGAGAGATTAGAGCCAGGCATCAATGTAGAGGTTCTCCCTAGATAAAACTTTCAGTTCACCAAAGACTTTAAGAAATAACTGCTTAGGTTGATGAGCTGATATCTGCAAGCTGCTGACCTCTCCTCCAGATCAGTGCAGCCACTGAGAATGACAAACAGGAAAGTTGGAGTTCAGTGTAAGAAACTGCCCAATCTCCCATAAAAGGACAATTCCTAAGATTATACATATGGAAACAACAGGAAATTTGGTTCAGCACTATTTGAGTAAGAAGCAGGAAACTGAGTCACCTTCTTTGGACAACGACTTTTCAAAGTTCTCATCCCATTACACAGGATCTGATTATCAGATACCAACAAGAAAATAAAGTCCAGTACAACATTTATTTTAAGGACTTTTATTGTTTGACTATTTGCCTTGAGGAACGTAGAGAGAATTTCATAAGAATAAAAACAATTAGTTATAAAGATTAAATAGACTCCCACTATCCAAAGCAAAAGAATTTTGTAAGAAGGCATTTACAAAATGATAGGTTAACATAGTAACATTATACCCTGAAAAACTTATACTCCATAGACAAACAGAAGTATATTTTTTATCCTGATTCAGTAAAGGAACTTTCCACAATCTAGATGCAAATGATTCCTCAAATAATTCGATATAGATCGTTTATTAATTTAGATTTGACAGAAACCCTACTTTGTACCCTAATATCTTTGTGCATATCTTTAAGTGCAGAAGTCATTCAGCTGTACTAGGTAGGCAGCTGAGGAGTCTTCCAGCACAGGACAATCCTGAGATGGAAGAGACCTAGCATAATTGGCTGTACATCATTACTCCATGCAGATCCCTTAGCATAAGTGATAAGTCAAGAGGCACCCCAGATCACACAGGGGTCGCTGAGGACCACAGAGTTCTCAGAGGGGTATAAGGGCAGCATATAATCACCTACACCCACACCTCTTCATACCTCCTCAAATGCTACACTAAGTATGGTTTGTCTGGATGTGACCTTCAAAGAATAACCAAATTATCGTGGTCCAACTATAATGGATTTTAAAATACATTTAACATTGTTAGGTATGTTGAGTCTTCTTCAATATCTTCCCTGAAAGAACCTTAGTTTTCTGTAAGAATGATGCTGTGAGCTTAAGGAAGTATTCCACTGTGCAAAAAACTGTTTAAATTGTGTATCCTTGATATCTGTGCAACAAAGAATTATAAACAAAATGTAAAAGAAGATTATTACTTAAAACTCCTCTCCTTTCTCTCAAAAGGTATTTCAAGGGAACAACAACCCCAAAGATATTGTTTACAGATTTTTTCCCAAACCAGTTTTAACACGATTTGTTCGTATCAAACCCATGACCTGGGAAAATGGTATATCACTGAGATTTGAAATTTATGGCTGTAGAATAACAGGTAAGTGCCAATATGAAAAACTTAATATCACTCGTTTCTGCAGTTTGGCACACTGTCTTTTTTAATCAGTTCTATTCTGCACACATTTTCTGTATTTGCATTGGAGGAGCCCTCTAGAGCCATATTTGTTTGACATGAAGAAGTAAGTAGCAATAAGTAAAATTTTAAAACCAATCAAACATATACCTGAGTATTCATAGATACTGCTATGGCATCATTTCTGAGAGTTCAGCTTTAAGGTGAGAAAAATGATGTCATTAGTTTTCTTTCAATTATTTTACTCTCTTGTGTTAAGCTCTTTACAACTCTCACCCTAGCTCTACTTCCTTCACCATCCTGACGTTTCCCATCTATCAGTCTCCAGTCCCAGTCAGACCAAGGGCTTTCAGAAACAGATCTGCTAAGATTCGTATTTTTGATAGATTTGTATCTTCAAGCCATGAGAAAGTAATACAAAATGTACAAAACCCCTTTACACCCAGACTCTGGGTCTGATAAGACCAGCTATTGACTGAGTACTTCCCCATGCTAGCAGGAGTATTTAAACAGGGTATCCACAGCTGTATTTGGTTGTTCAAATCAGCAAATTCTCAAATTTGGGGAGCATAAATGCCCATCTTCCATGCCTAATTTCTTATTTTGAGCACAAGGATTTGCAGGTTCTTTTTATAGGACATAGTAGGGTCTGAGGTTTAAAAAATATCCGAGATGTGAACATGTAAATCTGCAAATAATTCCAACAGGTAGATGCATACGGCCAGATTTCCATTTGTCAATGAGCATTAGGCTGGTTTACATTTTCAAAATGTTTTTCCAGCATCAAGAACAAATAATGGGCTCATCGCAGCATATCTGAAGGTTCTGTTTGAATAAGCACCCACAAGTTTAAATGTGACCCTCACTGCCCTTTATTAGGAACGAGGGTGGAACACTCATATGAATAGAATGGACAATGACTTTTGTGATGCTTCCTGGTTCCCATCACGCCACAAATATTTCCAATATTTTGGTACTTCCACCTCCTGCCAACATCAGGCACTAAAAATTTGACTTAAACTAAAAAATGAAAATTGCTCAAAAGATGTGTGATTTGGAAAAAAAGTCAATTTGTTTCTATTTTGTGTGTTATTTCTTACTTTTGTTAGTTTTTGGCTACATGGGTTTTGCAGAAATGAATTATTTAATATAATCTTCTTCTCTAGATTACCCTTGCTCTGGGATGCTGGGTATGGTGTCTGGACTTATTACCGACTCTCAGATTACTGCATCCAGTCAAGTAGATCGAACTTGGATCCCAGAAAATGCTCGTCTTATAACAAGCCGCTCAGGCTGGGCGCTTCCACCAACTACGCATCCATATACCAAAGAGTGGCTTCAGATAGACCTTGGTGAAGAGAAAATAGTACGGGGCATAATTGTGCAGGGAGGCAAGCACAGAGAAAACAAAGTGTTCATGAAAAAATTTAAGATTGGCTACAGCAACAATGGATCAGATTGGAAAATGATCATGGATGCCAGCAAGAAGAAAATAAAGGTAAGGGATAAATCAGTGTAGTGAAAAATTATTAAGTATTTGCATAGGTCAGATCTTGGAAAAGGATTTGTGGTGACCCTAAGTTAATCAAAAGGATAGCAGCCAATCTAAAGACATGTTACTGAACAGTACTGTGCCTGTTTTCATGCACCAGTGAGCCAGTCCTAAGTTGCTGATCATGGCTATTGAGTTTTGCTTATTTAGGGCTGTGCAAAACAGCACCATTTCATTTCGACTTCCATTTCACCGTTTCAAAGGGACAGTATTTCATTTTGCTGTTTTGAAGCACTGTTCCATTTTGTTTCATCAAAACTGTTTCGCTGGTTCAATACTGTTTTGATATGTTTCAATGTTTCATCCATAGGCTATAATTGGGAATCACGAATATGCCTATAACTTTGTCATTTCTTTCCTGATTTGAATGAAACAGCAGGGATGATACCCCTGCTGAGGCCACAAAGCCTGTCAAGTTTCAAGGAGATAGGTGCAGGGGTTTCTGGGAAACTGCACCTCAAACTGTTCACAGCAAAACTCAAGTCACTTGTAAGTGTGAAGGCACAGGGTGGTGAAAACAGCAGGGATGGTAGCCCCTGCTGAGGCCAGGGAGTCTGCCAAGTTTCAAGTAGATAAGTGCAGGGGTTTCTAGGAAACTGCACCTCAAACTGCTGACAAGCAAAACTCATGCCATGTGTGACTTTGTGTGTGTGTTAAGGCACAGTGGGGTGAAACCTGCTGAGGCCATGAAGCCTGCCATATTTCAAGGAGATAGGTGCAGGGGTTTCTGGGAAACTGCACCTCAAACTGTTCAAGGCAAAACTTGTGTCACTTGTAAGTGTGAAGGCACAGAGAAAGTTCAGTTCAAACCATGCTTTTTATGCTGTTTTTCTGTCCCTCCCCCAAAGCACTGGGATTGGAAGGGACCTCAGGGAAGGATCAGTCACTAGCCAGCTACACACATGCCAATATCTGAGAAGTCCTTCCCCTCTCTCCGCACTCGCTCTCCTTAGTTTCTGTTTAGCTGCAAGCAAGCCCAGCTTCAAAACTCAAAACATTTCAAAATTTTCAAAATGTTTCAAGTGCCCTCATTTCATTTCACAGCTGTTTTGAAGCCTTTCGTTTTGTTTCAATTTCGCTGTTTTGAGCTCAAAACGCATCAAAATAGCTTCGAAACGAAACACCCATCGAAATTTCGCACAGCCCTGTTATTTATCATTCCTATTAAAAGGGCAAAATCCCTCTTTCTGTTCAGCAATGTGCAGCAGCCATCTTTGGGTCTCATTTCTGCCCTAGAATCCTTTAGAACATAGCAATTCAGGGGGGGAAATGAAATGGGCTGTATCCTTAGTCTTGTCACTGTTCATGTGAACTTAAGTGAACCACTGAATGACTCTCTGTGTTTCATTTCCCCTAGCTATAAAAGGAGTGACTAGAGAGTTCCTAAATCGCATGCAGCTTTTTTCAAGGTTCTCAGAGGAAGGGTGTCCTATAAGGGTCTGATCCAATGTCCACTGAAAACAATGATTAGACTCCCAGCAATTTTAATCAGCCATGGATAATGCCCAAAGTGAAACATGTTATCTTTTATTACTAGTGAAGGATTTTAGAGTTGCCTGAGAAGGCAATAATTACACATGCTTGAGCAGAAGTAGCAACATCTTTACAAAGAAGGCAGTGACACAGAGGACCACAAGAGCTGATAAGGAGGCTGACAGGAAGAAAAAGAGAACATAGAATGAGAGCAGGCCCCAATAATGCATGTGCCTAGGTGTGGTCTGGAATACATATTTCTCAGAGGCCATCACTGTACTGTGGAACATTTAAAAATATTTAGTTAAAATCCCATTCATCTCTTGGCCTATTTTGTTTCCTCTGTCAGGAACATGTCCTTAAACATTTTTGCCTAAAAATATTCTCCTAACTCTATAACTATAGGATATCACCTTTACTCTACAAGGAATAATGCTTTACCACTGGAATTATCATGGCAAGGTAACATACATATGAGCTTTTCCTGCATGAAGGATATCAAGAAAGGAAAACAAATGAAAAACACAGAACAAGATCCCACAGCACGGCAGCTGTTCTTTATCCCAGTTGTGTTAGACTCAAAAATAGATGTAAGGTCTTTTTTCCTCTATGGCTCAAGCACCCATTGGGCAAGCCTGTTTCCTAAAATGAAAGGAAGGATGCCTTCTCCCTCCCCATGGCCATGTCATGTAGCTTTAGCAAAAGTTTAGTTTCATTCTTCCTGATTTTAACTTCAGTGAAAATATCTGACTTTTCTCACTTGCTTATCTTTTTTCCATCTTTTGTTTTGGGTTTAAATACAGAACGGATTCAACCTTTACAATAAACAACTTTTTCTGTTACCATGGGTTTTGACTTCATCATAAAGTGTGAAGCGGGTGTAAATCAACAGTGGGATCTAACCAGTTCCCTGCTAACATGGATATTGTTTTGACGTGTACTTCCACACCATTTCTCAATGAGAGAAAAAAATATACTGCCATATGCTTTCAAAGTGATACACCGTATGCTTCATGGCTTTCTGTTATCTAATCTAAGCACTTGCCATCATTGTCGAAAGGTAACAGTTTGACAAAAAACCCAAAATACATTAAGTCCACCAATAGCTTTCATCACTATCAAAAATTAATTCCAGAGATTAAAGGAGCTAGAATTCAATCTTGTGTTGTCTAACAGCAAAATCCTCCCCAAAATTCAGAACATTTAATAAACTTTCTTCCATAGAAAAAGTTTTATTAAAAAAGAATCAGATAAATCCTAGGATTTGGAAGACTAGTGGATTTAAAATGTTAATACAGGAATGTACTATTTTAAAAAGTAAATGAAGTTGGATAGTATGGAATGTTAGCTATGATGAGTCACAGCATGAAAGTGGATTAGAAACAGCTCTGTTTTATGAAATGAAACACATCATTTCACTTGGTTACAATCTTGACTTTTGAAAACAAACAACTGCATGCTATAGAAAAAAAAGGAAAAGCTCTGCAAAGCTAAGCATGTCAGCATTATACATCTACAATATAAACCAGTGGTTTTCAACATTTTTAGACTCAAGGCACCCCTCTGAAATGCCAGCTTGTAACTTTACTTGTTTTTCAACTACAGAAAAATTATAGAGCAAGTCTTCTGTTACAAAAAACTCAGAAAGACCACAACAGGTCAGAATATTTTTGACACTAAAGAATACTATTTGAAATCTCTGGGTTAATCTTCTGAATTGTGTAGGTGTTTGCATATCTAACAATGCAAATATTGCACAGCACCCTGTGGTACCCTTAAAAGGATCTCATGGCACCGCAGGGTACCCTGGTACCCAGGTTGAGAATCACTTGAATAAACCCTGGCCCTGCATCTACCACCTTCTTGACACTGCCCTGTCATCCACAGCTTCATTTCCTTTTGCTTTGACTATTATAATTCTCAGCTCTGTGGTCTCCCAATTTCTAATTCTTACATATTCCCACATGATCAGAAGCTTGCTCTTCTCACCTTGAGTATTCAAGCTAATTTCAATTCTCAAATAACCTCATTGGTTTACCACTAATTTCACAATTCAATTGATGTTTGCTTTTCTTGTTTGTAACACCCTTCATGCTACTGCTCCTGCCTATGTTATGAAGCCTGAAGTATGTCTTTCCATGCACCGTTCTACTGGTTTCCTACTGACCTTTTCTCTCTTTTTCCAAGCCTTTTAGACACTGGGATCACATCCAGACATGCGTGGACATTTGGTTCCCCATGAACAACCAGCAGCAGTGCACCTTGTGCTGCCACTTGTTGTCCCCGAGGAGCACGTGTGCCACACACACTCTGACATTCAGCAAGTTACCTTGGGTGGGATAGGGGAAGCAGCCTTACCTAGGGCTTACCCTAGGTAAGCAGCCTTACCTAGGGTCCTGGGGGCCTCTCAGGGCTGCAGCCACATTGCTCCTGCTGCACATACATGTGCTATTAGCATGCAACAATAAACCCTGACACACATCGCACCAGAGTTTATTGCAGCCAGGTGTACCATTTGAATCTGCACCCAGGACTGCAGCACATTGAGCTGTGTTGGAGCAGCCCTGGCTGGCAGGGGGCCCCCAACACAGCTTGATGTGCACGAAAAAACTCTGCAGCAGGGTGATACTTCTTTTTACAAGTATCATCCTGCTATGCAGTTAGTTAGTTTCCTGAGGCCTAATAGGGCCGCACATGTAGACATGAAACATTTACTACAAAGCAACAGCAAACATCTCGTGTAGGCATGCCATGTTAGTGCTAGTATCTTCTCTGTATCTCCTGCCACCTGGAACAACCTTCCTTAATTTCTCTAACCACATTGATTTTGCTTTAAAATGTTGTTAGGAAGCAAACCTTTTCTCTCTTGCCAATAGTTTTTAACTTTTTTTCTTATTCAGTTGTTATAATTTAAATTTGTAACCAATCAGAGCATTTTATGAACATTTCCTGTATGAAATTCACTACACAAACTGGAGTTTTACTTCATGGTCCTCCGTCCACCTATACAAAGAAGATCAAAGCGTGTTGAAAATGAACAGTCAAAATTAAATCTCAGGCAAGTCTGCACTGCAAGTGACAATGATTCAATATAATTCTAGATGCCTGTTGAATTCTAATGCCTACATGTCAGTACTCAGTACTGATGTATTTTGCAACAGTTTTCATTATTATATGTTGCTATTAAGACTATTATTAGAAAGGAATACAGGTTCCTTAGATACATATGTCTACTCACTTTTACACGGAAAATGGCATTCTATATTCCTTTTTCACACAATAGGCAGCTTCTCTGACCTTTTGAATGCATTAACATAGATATAAGAAGAAAGCCTTAATAATTACAAATCAATTTGATCCAAAGAGCAATGCCTTCTAACTTCTCCAAGTTCTCTTAGAAAAGCAGCTAACCTAGTGCCATATAAAGAAAACTATAAGATTCAGCCTGCCATGCCAACTGGGTGCAGTAGTGCCATTACTAAAAGTATTTTTAATACCATGGTTCACAGCTACCAGCACACTTACCATTATTGATATTTCCTGTTTTCATAATAATCCAAACTTGCGTCCCCACTTTCAGGCCACATTCTGCTCTTATTGATTTTAAAAAGGAGTAAGAGCATGCTCTTAGTGATACATCATTCATTACCACTCTACATCATTCATTCAACTGTGCTGAGTTTACTCAACCCTCTGCAGTAAGGGTTGGTCTGTTCCAAAGCCCAATATCTGACACTTTCCAAACAGCCTGAGATTAATTGTGGACCAAACTTCACAGAGCTGAATAAGAAGCAGCAGGGCACAAGCTATTACAGCCAGGGTCTTAGTCAAGTAAACTAAGTCAAGTAAACTAAGCCAAGTTTACTTAGTCAAGTAAACTAAGCCAAGTCTTTTGGTACAGTTGTCAAAAAAAGGCTGGGAACTACAGGCTCAGTATACAGAAATTTAAACCAAAAGACATACTTTTAGATTTGCAGCAAAACACACCCAGTAATTGATTTTTCTTTTCTTTTCTTTTTCCTGTGGCCTCTGTGCATTAAACAACAAAATCCGTTTTTTCTCTGCACTCCTCTTTGTCTATCTTTGGATCATTAGATGAAAATTACTGTATGTTGAGTGCTGCTCTCATTCAAATGTGAAGGATACCTGGCAGTTGCTTTTCTTACCAATGCAAAAAAGAAGCTTCATGATGCATGACTAAGAGTTGGAAGTTCCATAAAATGTCACCATAATCTCAAATTTGGATTCCAGTTCAAAGGATTTTGTGATTAGTACTGTAATTCAGTCAGTTCTTATAAAACAGAATTAAAGTGCTTTATAAACAATTCTTTTATCTCTGTTTTTATATATCTTATAATTCAGGGAAAAGATAACCTTTTGTTTAAGGCATCAGACAGAGATTCAGAAGTTCTGGGTTCAGTTTCTGGTAATGCCACAGCTCTTTCTGTATGTTTGACCAATTCTTGCTTTAGCTGTGTGCCTCAGCTCCCCACCTACAAAACTTCCTTTATCCTACATTTGCTCTTGGACTGTAAATTATTCAATTCAAATCCTACTCCACCTTTATGTCTAAGGCTGTAAACAGCTGTCTCATCTGAGGTAGTCCTAATTGTCCTGGGTGTTGAACAAAACAGGAGTGGCACAGCCATTTACACACATAATCCTTCCAAGACATACTGCAGCTTCTCTTCCAGTATGTAGCCAGTAGACCTGTGTAAAGCGGCTAGTATTTGCTTTGGATTCAGATTCGGCCGATTCAGAGGACAATGAGTCAATTCGTGATTGGAATCACTGTCCTGATTTGATTCGACCAAATCTGATTCAGCTGCCAGCAAATCAGCCGAATCTCTGAATCAACCCCATCCCCTGCCCGACCCCAGCTCCTGGCTCTTTAAAAAAAAAGCCTGGCACTCACCAGCTGCTGCCAGGTGGGGGGGGCAATCCCCGCTGCCCCCCACTGCCCCATGCTGCGGGGG
>NW_005842231.1:1620323-1655754 GCF_000455745.1 Alligator sinensis | reverse complement strand
GAATAACCCCCCCACCTGGCAGCAGCCAGTGAATGGGGGCTTTATTTTAAAGAGCTGGAGCTGGAGCTGGGTGGGGCAGCCATGGAGGGGCGCTGGGAGAGCGGACAGGGGTCGGGGGCACTCACGGGGGCTGAGGGAGCAGGCAGGGGATGGGGCCTGGCAGGGGTCCCTCCATGGTCCCCTCCTCTTCTCCAACTCCCCCTCTCCCCTGCCCCCTACTTACCAACACAGAGTCTGGGTCCATCTCCCTGTAGCAGCAAGCAGGGACTGCCCAAATCTCCAAAGAACTTCAGAGAACTTCAAATCAATTTGGACCTTTTAAATGGTCTCCTCATTCAATTCAGATTTCAAGATTCAGCCACCGAATCAGGCCGAATCTCCTCCGAGTCAAATAAGTACCTGAAGCTTCACACAGCCCTGGTAGCCAGTGATAGCACACAACTTGACAGTTTTGTTGCTGGAATGTATCATAATAACTGCGCAGACTCGCACCAAAACGTCCCAGGAAAAAACGTTAGCACATTTTATCTTTCATACTTCACAGGTACTTGAAACAGGACAATGGCCACGTGTTTGTAAGATTCCAGGACAGAAGGCTTTTTCCTGGGAGACATGCTACTTTTGTTTACCTCCTAAGTGCTATTTAGCTGGCAAAGGGAAGATACGTAGGTGACACCCAGTACTTAGAAGGGATCCACTACAGCCACTAATGCTTCACTGCTATCCTGTTCCATTGGGAAAGTGCATAATTCCACAGGACCCCCCAGACCATTAGTTCTAGCCTTTAGAGTCCTAAGTAGCACTTAATTTAAGGTGGAACATCTTCATGGCCAGAAGCATAGGCATATATAGCAGATAACTCAATGGAATCCTGATCTCAACTGGGGTATCTAGATATTAATATACATACAAATTAAAATAATCTGTTCCATGTGCAGAATGTCATGGACGTCAGAAGCTAAAATTATGGCACAAATGCAATCAAGACTTGCAGTAAGAGATCAACAGTACAACTCAGAGGAGAGAAGTTTATTTTAGATGCTTGTCCATTGACTTCCCTTGTCCTCTTAGTTTACATGTGTACTCATTTCAGTTCTGTCAGTAGGCAGGCTTTTACCTTTTGTTTTTATTCAATAGCAGTCTGACTAGAAGAACACTTGCTGCTACAGCTCCTGGAGTTTAATTTACACCTTTTTGAAATAACTATAATGTATAAAACTCTGATTCTGTCACTGGGGGGAAATCAGATTGAAATATTCTCTCAAATAGTTGGGTTATTATTGTAGCTACTTAAAAGGTGACAAGATCTTCTCTTCAGTCATTTTTTCCCCATGAAGTGCTGAAAATGTCACCCAGTTAAACCCCAGATCAGAGTGTCATTTAAAAACATGTCTCATTAAACACTCAGCTCCTGTTATGACCCTGATGGATTGGTTGCTACTGAGTTGATGAAAAATGAAACATGTCACTTTTCAGTAAGGCTTTAACTATATGTTCCTTCCTCATTTAAGATAGGAGTGTCAGCCACTTCTTAAATGTGGAAGATTTGGCCTACTTCTCATCCAATTCAAATACTAGAGACCTAAGGGGGGAAAAAAACAATTGTTGAAAGTGTCTATTTTTTTAACAAGCAGCATTTGTCACACTTTGCAGACTTTTGAAGGCAACACCAACTATGATACGCCTGAGCTACGGGCTTTTGAACCTGTAACTACCAGATTCATCCGTGTCTACCCTGAGAGAGCCACACATGGAGGCCTAGGGCTGAGAATGGAACTCCTAGGCTGTGAGCTTGAAGGTAATTGCTCTGTCACAGATTAATGCATTTCATTATTTTCATAGATATGTACTCTAATTGGGCTACTGCTGCCACTAGTACTCCTGTACAGATTGCACATAGAACTTTGTGACTACCATCAATTTCCTGGCTCAGTCAGCTCCTTCACTGAGGACTCTTGAATTTGTTGGGGCCACAAATATTATTTCCTCCCACCCCCTGCTGAATCACAGTAATGTTCTTCATCAACTTTTCTGTGCCCTTGAGAAATGTCATGGCTAATTGTAAAGGACATGAGAGAGGTGTATCACACTTTCAGAGAGAATTAAATGGACCCAGACTCAGAGAAGCTTACAATCTATGTAAGGTACAGTACAACATGGGAAAAGATGGCCTTTGGGAATGGGCAGGAAAAATTTCACAAACAAAGGTTTAATCCTGCCAGTTGGGCATCATGTTATCTAGTGTGTTATGGGTTGACAAGTTGTTTGGATAGTTGTTATAGATTATTTCATTTGCTAATTAAAGTCCAAATCCTGGATCAGTTCCATAGGAAATAAAAGGGCCAGGAAAAGCAAGTATGAGACACTGATGTTGGGACAGTGCCCTATAACAACAGTTGGCAATGTTTTCCAGCGGTGGGCCAGAATGGCTCAGCTTGGGTAGACGGCAAGTCAACACAAAGGACCTAGGAGCCACTGCCGCTTCTCTCCACTGCTGAACTGTGGCATGGCACAGAAAGTTCTCCACTGTAGAACCATGGCACAGGCAAAGTCTCCACCAATGAATGCCACAGAGACCCCTGTCTGCTGAATCCTATCAAAGCCCCAGCTCCACAGACTGGATCCAGTAGCACCACGGGCCCGATCTAACCTGTGGGGACAGATTGCTAATCCTTGTTCTACGATATCACACTGACTTTCTTTCTGTTATATAATTAATATTTTTATTTATGCAATATATTATTAAATGATGATGGTGCAATAGGGTAGCAGCTATAAATTATACAGGTCTTGACCTTCTGCATTATTTTTGTTATATTAAGCATAGTTATGCTATTATAGTTAGGTTTTTGCCTTGTTTATTATAGTGGTCTGTGAGCATGTTCCAAAGAAAAATTAAACAAACTAGCTGGAAACTACATTGCATGTTATTCCTGCTCCACCCCTTTCCCAAGGGGTATGTTGTGTGTTTGTAGTTAAAGCTGATGACCTACATGTTGTTGTTTGTGAAGTCCAGGTTGAAGAAGTGTGTCTTGTACATGGTCCGGAAAGTGGTGTGGTTTGAGACAGTTCTCAGTTCCTGTAGGAAGTTCCCAATTCCTGTGCATATTCTTATCTCCTGAGGGTCACTGTGCTCAGTGTTCAACAAAATGAAAAGAAAACACAATATTGACCAATGAAGATTTCAGCCTGCGGATACAATCCTTCTCCCATTGAACTCAGTGGGAGTTTTGCAACTAAAGAGGATCAAACCCTGAATCAGATCCCAGGGACTACATTGTGTTCTACCTTAGAATGCTAATGGAAAGGGTGGTTATGCATTTGGACATGGGCTAAGCAGAGTCACAGTCTTTATGCTTACCTGAACACACTTATTTAGTTTGCAGATGATACCAAGCTGAAGGGCTTGCAAGTGCTTTGGACCACAGGATTAGAATTCAAAACGAACTTAACAAATTAGAGAAATGGCATAAAATAAATAGGATGAAATTCAGTATGTACAAGTACATAGGAATAATCAGCTTCACAAATACAAACTATGGAACAACTGGTTAGTAATACTATAGAAAAGGATCTAGGGATTATAGTAGGTCACCAATTGAACCTGAGTCAACAATTTCATATTGTTATGAAAAAAACTATCATCATACTGATATGTATAAATAGGAGTAGTATATGTCAGAAATGTGAAGTAATCCTTCCCCTCTGCTCAGCACTGGTAAGACCTCAGCCAGAACCTTGTGTCCAGGTTTGGGCAGCACACAAAGAAATTGTGGAGAAATTGAAGACAGTCCAGATGAGAACATCAAAGATAAGCAATGCTTTAGAAAATATGACCTGCAAGAATAGAATTGGGTTTATTTAGTCTAGAGCAGAAGACAGAAAAAAGATGTCATCAAAGTCCTTAAATACATAAAAAATTATAAACTCCATGTCCACTGGGGATAGGCATAGAAGAAAAGAGCCTAAATTGCAACAAAGGAGATTTAGGCTAGGCATTAGGGAAAACCCTCTAACTTCAAGGATAGTTAAGTGTTGGCATAGGGACAAATTATGCCTTTAAGGCATATACAGGCCTTGCAGAGACAACATATCATATCCCAGAACGGAGCTGCTTGAGGGAGCTTCAGTCCAGCCTGGAGTTTCCTGGCCGATCCGGAAAGTACAGTTAGCTTTGCAGAGGGGGGAGGAATACGTCTCTGTACAGGCTTTAAGTACATTGCTACTGGGAATAGTAGTCCAGTTTAGAGAAAAGCTTGTATCACGTTCATTAGGATATTGTACTGAGCCAGCGAACTGGAGTTCTACTGCAAAACCTAAACCTGAAGTTTAAACAGTAGGTCCAGTGTCTGTGTTTTGCGATCTCCTAGACTAGGGACAGAAGCTATACATAAACCAGTTTGAGTAATCAGAAACTGATTTAAACCTGTAACAGAACAGAAGTTCAGTGCACATAAAGCAGTTTCAAAATGGCTGAAACTGGTGTAAGATAAACCTGGTTGAATGTAGTGTCAGACTTAACTGATTTGGGTTAAACTGGTTTATGAAACTTCTGCCCCAGATCTCTTCCTGGTTCAAATTAAATCACAGTCCCCCAGCATCCCAGCATGCTTTCCAGCCCTGGGCTGGGCTATGCTATCTTCTCCAGCAGAGAAGGGTTTGGGAGGCAGGGAGGCAGAGACTGCATCCCCTCCCCCCAGGCAAACCCCGACCGGGGTCTGGGCTCTGGAGCTAGGGAGGAGAATTAAACTTCCCTTCTCCCAAGTACAGAGTTGCCCTGCCCTGCTAAAAACTTACTGCTGGCTGCCACTGTGGACTACAAATCCCAGAGGCATCTAGATGCAGGAAGAGGAAGTGATGAGCAACCCTAAAGAGTCCTGCTGTTGTGATTCTAGACTGCAAATCCCAGAGACCTCAGGGACAGCAGGAAGAGGAAGTGAACACACAGTCCATGCTGGCTACATGCTCTGGCACCCCCTGGCTTCTGGCCTGAGCTACAGCAGGCATATGGCTGTATTCCTGAATTAAAAGTAAATGTCTGTCCAGTTGTTTCTTAGTTTAATCTCTGCATTTTAGACTAACCTGCAAAGACTGAATCAACTCAGCCTCAGGCTTTTTGACTGTCTGTACTTAGCCCTAGTTGTTATCTCTGTTTGTTTTGCAGAATTGGGTCTTAGCTGTTTTAGGCCCGTTGCACAAATCACTGCTCTTATACACAACAACAAATATTCTGCAGCGACCATAATAATGTCCTTACCGGCCATAAGGAAGCAGATGGCCAGAAGGGATGACTGACATCATTGGTGTCTTGTTTATTTTAAAAAACAACCCTGAGCTACTAATTGAGCACACAGCCCTTCTACTTAAAGATGCCTTCCTGTCAGTGTTACTCAGACCATAAGCATGATGTTCACCGTTTTTCAAGTCTGAATTGTATAGTGACCCTGATGATGCTTAAAAATGGTGGCTGATTTAACATTAGTTCAAAAGCTTAAGATTAATATTTGCTAAATTAACTATATTCTGTATAGTTTAGGATCCTGAAAGGGAAATATTGACCTAGTTAGAAATGACAGGAAGGCAGGGCTGCTAGAACCAAATCCTGTGATCAAGGCATGATCCTGCTGGATGGACCTGCTTATACATGGTGGGACATGTTGCTGTTGCTCAGACAAGAAGTGGTGAGCCCCAGGCTATTATGTGCTGCTGACTGACATGTATGTGCTGCCTGGCAAGGGTGCCTCCCCAAACAAGAGACAGTGTTTGTTTGTGATGTAGTACATAGGCCTTCAGGGTAGCTGAGCCTCTCTCCTGCCTGTCAAGTAAATATCCTGCCTTGTAGGAAGAGCCTCCATCTGCTTCTTTATTCCCCTTACATGCAGACTCACTGTACAGTCCAGCACCCCACTGCCCCAGTGGGAAATTGCCAGCATAGGCCATAAAACATGTAGCATGTGAGTATGTAGTTGCAGTCTGAAGAATACACCAGTCAAGCAGCTCCTTTTCAGAACACAAATCCACCTGCAGGCACTCTGACTGGCAGCAAAATGATGGTGCTTGTACCATCTACTCCATTTCCTCAGTTTCCTGCCCCCCTCCTTCCATGACTGCTCAAACCATAAATAGTAAAAGGATATTGTGATGATTGAATCCCCCGATCATCTCTGCACTTCAGTTCAGACACTGAAGATAGTTTTGATGAGGGAGTGAAAGGATAATATGTACAGATAATAACAGAAATAATAACCTCCCCCCATGTAAAGTAAAGTGATTCTTCTTCACCTGCGATAGCAAACAAAGACAGCATACTTTGTTCATCAAAATATTGCAGCTAGTAAACTTTTCTCCAGAACATATACTAATGAAATAATCCTGGGTTTTGTTTCAGCTCCTACATCAGTCCCCACTACGTCAGAGGGCAAACCTGTGGATGAATGTGATGATGACCAGGCAAACTGTCACAGTGGAACAGGTGATGACTACCAATTGACAGGTGCAGAAACCATCCTCATTCCATTGCAGCCTCATTTTAGTTTATGTCAATCACTAGTTACCAGCTAAATGTTTATCTTGATTTAATCACTCATGATGAATGGACATTGGTATGCAGTTTGCATTGTCAGCACTGTCAAAACATAGGCATCTGCATTTTATGTGTGACAATACTTTTGATTGTTTTCTCCACTGTGTAATTTTTGAGGCAAATAATAGCAACTAGCAGGCAGGCAGGTCATTTTTGTAGCAGGGATTGCATGTAATCAAATGTCCTATTTACTTTCCCCAATTACGTAAAAGGCGGGCAAACCCTTTTTCAGAAGGTTTATTCTCTTACTGAACTCAAAATGAGAGCAGTGCTCGGACACAAGAGGCCCTATTTCATAATTTTGTCACCCATCTGTAGTACATTTCCCTTTTCAGCCACTACCCTGTGCAGAACCTTCTTTAGGCTTGTTTGATGAAAGCACAAACATACAAGCACAAAAAGAAAGAAACCCATGACCTTCTCTACCAACCCTCCAGTACAATCATGAAGGGATGGCTACTACCTTCTTCAGACTGCTTTCATCATCAGAGAATAGGAAGAGGAGATAGGAATCCAAAGCAGAGTTCTGCAGTGAGATCATATACTCACAGATAAAGGTTATGTCTATGCACAGTGCAGCGCTGTATGGAGATATAATGGGTAACCTTACATGGCAAGTCTACATGCACAACACAGAATTAGTAGAGCAAAGTGGCCCAGGAAGAGTGTTGCATTAACGTGGGTACTCTCTCTGGTTGTGGAGCTAGCATGCACAAAGCAAGCTAAGGAAACCCAGAACCATGTTGCTCTGTCCACATGCCCTGACCTAAGCTATTTATAGTGGGGTTTTGGCCATTCTGTACAGAGCTTCCTTCTCCATGAAAAGATTTATATTATTTCAACCTATTCAGATATTTTACCAGGGCTCACTTGCAAGGTTATGTCTCCACTCTGTTGGGTCAAGCTCAGTTAGCAATTTGCTATATACCTGCAATTATCAAATTTATTTTCAAAAAACTGAAACAAATTATTGTTGTGTTGCAACCCCTTGCATGCTTACCTTTATAAATATTTATGGCTTCCTAGATCTATGAGATAAAATGAAGTTGAAATCTGGCATTCGCTGACTAAGAGGACTGTGGATAGATATCTAACTGGGGTATTAAGATCCCAGCACTTGTTCCTGCCTAGGGCAGGGTGTCGGCCTTGATGATCTGTTCAGGTCCCTTCCAACCCTAGAAACTATGGATAACCTTAGGTAAAAAGAAGGGGGTTTTTTTTGGAAGCAGTCAAGTAAAACATCCAAGAGTGAATGTAAAAAAACTTCAGTCTCAGAACCTGGCTCCTTCTGAGCCTTCCCAGTATTTCCTGAAAATTCAGAATGCAACCAGTGAGTTTTTTTCTCAAAGTAAAAAAAAATACACCCCCTTCTGAACAGATATGATACTTCAGCCATAGTCTCTGCTTTTCAAATCAGAGATCCCAGATTATTTTTAATTTTTTTATAAAATAGCCAAAGCAGTGAATTAGAAAAAGGATCTATTGTCTGGCTGTCAAACTATCTCAAAAAGTTTTTGATACTGGTAAATACTTCATGCATTTATTTTCTTACATATACATAATTCCAGAGCCAGTAAAAAAAAAATCTGGGGCCACTTATGAAGCAAATTAATTGAGCCTCCTAGTTGCAAGGCGCAATACTTAGGGACATATTCTGTATGGCCTTTTTATGGCTATATAGTATACAGGGGAAATAAAAGGAGCACATGAGGACATTCCTTGTTCACTTATATTATTTCTAACAGTCCATTGAACACAGAAACTTCATTCCCATTTGTCTCCTGGGATGGGAGAAATATACACAATAGTCCCTGGCCAACTGAGTACATCACAGGGAGCAGTAAAACTATCCCAAAAAAAACACTGCAGTCTTTTGTCTCTCCTAAGCACAGAATTCTTGGGAAAGAAAGAGAACCAAGATCTGATTCCAAGCCCTGTGCCCTATACCCACCGCACCACAGTGCCTTTATATAGAGGAAATGATTATCTCAAGAATATTATTATTTATTACTTACAATATGATATCACCTAGAAACCCCAACTCATGTCAGGCCTTCACCATGCTAGGCACTGCACAGACACATTGTATCTTAAGTGAATTATAAATAACACAAATGTATGTAGACACATTTTAAATGATTTAAAACATTTTTGCCCTATGTAAAGAAGGAAATGCACTGGTTTTACACGTGTCCCAGTAAGGGTAGAGGACAGATGAAGAGGTGACTTTTTAGCTACTTTCCTTTACTAAATTTATACTTTTGCAAATGTATAAATAACTGGCAGATTCTCTTCCTCAGTAGTATTTGCACCCATGTGAACATCAACATAACTTTGCCTAGTAATACAGTCATAGTTATGCTGTAGGCCAGGTATAGTTTTGACCACATATCTAGCAAATGTATTTGTTTATCCTACAGCTCCTTCATCAAACTGTCCATTAGATCATCCTCTCAGACATAAGACTGGGTATTTCTTTGCATTGGAGCTCATCCTAATCATCCTTCTTCTAACACTTAAACTGCTTGTTTACCGCGGAGAGAATGAGTCTTTGGCTGATAAGCAGTAGCCTATGCCTTGGTACACAATTTTTCCTTTTTTTTTCCTTTATCAATACAATGAAACATGTGAAGGCAAAGTGTCCACAATCCATCAGCAGTAAATAATGGAGTGCAGGAAGGAGCCAAGGTCCACCTGATCCAAGAATAAAACAAGCAATAGAAAGGTTCCCTTATCCCTTGGTCTGCATCCAAGAGTGAGGGAGATCACACAAGCAGAGTTTTTAGTACCTCTCACTCTCATGGGCTGATACAAATCCAAGGCAAATTTGAGCCCAAATCCTGTTGCATCTAGTCTACAGTTTGGTTGTGAACATTTCTCACAAGTTAACTATCCAAAAATGCTGAAACATCCTGCAGTGGCAGGCATCAGACAAACTTATCTAATGGAGGTCTACTCAGTCTCTGACATGGGAGTCACTATAATATGGATGAATGAGTGCAGAGATGGGCATTGGGAAGTCCTAGACCCCACTTCTAATTCAGCCACTTATGTCTTGTGTGACTTGCAGCAGTTCACTTCATCTTCACCATTTGTAGTGAAGACAGTGACTGTGGATGATAAGAGGATTAATGAGTGATGACTTGTTAAGGGCTTTTAAGATGTAAAGCTCTACTGTGATTATTTCTGTTAACTTCTTTTTTGATAACAGAAACCAAATCTTTAACCATAATAATTCTGTGTTTGTGCATGCCTGTTCACTTGAGTGTCTAGCAGACAAATATGTACGTAATATTTTACATGTATATTTAGGAACCACCTAATGATTGCATTGTCTTTCTTTTTTGTTCCATATCTTATATCATGTGTGATATTTTTCAGGTGGTACTACAGTACTGACTACAGAAAAACCAACGATAACAGACACTACATTGCAGCCAGGTATGAAGAAAGATATTTTCTTGTTAAATACACAGTAAATTCCATACCCAAAATTCATGCCAAAGATAAAAATAATGAATTGCAGCACTTCCTGGCTTTCTGTTTCCAAAAAGTCTCTGATGTAAAGAAGCATCTGGTCTCTAAACTCTATACAGTAAATATTTCACTCCTTAAATCCACATGTATATCCAGCAGAAAGCAAGATCTCATTTTGCATCAGCAAATGCCAAATGGTGACAAAACTAAACTAAGTTAATCACACAGCACACTTTGTTTAAATGCAGCACATCCATGATAAAAAGCATGTTTGCAAACTCCAGTAAAAAAAACACACATAGATTCACTATTTATATCCTGCATGGTTTTGCAAAACTGAGACCAGCAACGTTTGCCAGTTTTCTTCACCACAGAGTTGGTATGTTTACAATATTGTTTTTTAGCAACCACTTTCCCAAATGGCGTTAAGTAAACTGCTACCATCGATTTACACAGAGAGGAAAAGCACCATCATCAGCAGTGGGTTCTCTTCCCTTAATCAATACAATAGCTAACCGCTTTAAAAATCCTGAACTTGCTGCTTCCCAAGGCTTCCTGGTAGTTGAGGTCTGCCCAGTTTTAATATCCTGTACAATTATAGGGAAAAGCCCCAAACTCCAAGGCTAGGGACAGACATTCAAAAAGCTGGAGCCTGAATTGATTTAATCTTTACAGGGTAGTCAAACCTGCCTAAATTGAACCAATTTGCAAGTGAATCAACATTTAGGAAATGCAGTAGCCCAGGCCAGCGCCAGGGGGCTCTACAGTGCACGCTCAGCCGCATACAAGCTGTGCTGGGGGGCCATAGGCAGCCCCCAGTAGCCTGAAGTGAACTGGCCAGGGAGGGGGTTTAATTCCCCCCTCCCTGCCCCACCGGCTCAGATCCCAGCCATTTTGAAACTGGTTTATGTGCACTGAGCGTATGTTGTTACAGGTTTAAACCAGTTTCTGATCACTTAAACTGGTTTATGTGCAACCCAAAAATAAGTAGTTCTAAATGCTTTGTATTCGGAATTGTGAGGAGGTAAAGAGGTCAGCATTCAGTTACTCCCATTTCCTTTATTAAAGCCAAATCAGGCACAGTCTCACAATAATTTATTAACAGGGTGTGTAAGTGTATATCAATGTTTCCTTAACAATATGCTACCATCAGGCTGCACTTCAAGCAAAAAGAATGTTACTAATAATAAGAATGCTTCCTTACGAACACTGATGGTGTGGACCTGATTAATCAGTAACTTGACTTATCTTAGAGGTTGCTTTTGTTCTTAACCTCTGAGTTCCCATGCTGCAGAGATGTAAACTTTCCCCACTTTAAAATTTGATTGCCTTGTCCTAGGAATTTGCTTAGTCAGCAGTTATTATTGTGCCCATTGTTATAGTCAGGATGGACTCATGAGACAGGCAGCTCTACTTGCTCCCTCCTGTACCACCACAGGAACAAGCAGCTTGTGAGAACTGGTCAGGGAAACTGTGATGCAACACTCAGATTCTTGCAGTTCTGCTGAAATCAAAATGCTTCATAGAATCAGGTTGATTTTGATCAAAAACTCAATTTGGAGGGCAAAAAGTAGGAGGAACTAATGTTTCAGCATTTCCAAGACAAACTGTTTTAATTTTCTTTTTTAAATGACTTTTTGTTTTGAATTTGGCTAAAATGAAGATTTTTTTAAGATTAAATATTTTCTAAGCTTTGTAAATTAGAAAGAAAATTAATTGCAATAACTCTAAGCCTTGCTTGAACCATACTTTCCATTCCCCTCTTAGCTGCATGTGCAAATTATGCTTATTCTTGTGGGACTGAGTGAACTGTCCAATCATATGACTGACTACTTTTGGCAAGGGTCTTTCAGGATCTCCTCATTGTCTTCATTTAACTTCCCTCTTGCACCACCTTCTTGAGCCAGCTTTTTTCCTGCTCTAAAGATAGATTCCTATGAGGTTCTCTCCAGAGTTTTCCAATGTTATTCCCCTACATTGTTCAGAGGAAGCCACTTGTGTCATTGGTCACTGCTCCTTTTCAGGGAATAAAGGATAAGATCCAATCCCCAAATCCTGTTCTGTATGTGGCAGAACAGTGAAGGAACACAAAAATACTGGATTCTCTTTTAAGGCACCATGCAAGATAGTTTTCCACTTTCTGAGCCACTGAAGTCACTGGCTACAAAAAGTGTAATTTAAACAAGTTTTGAAGCTATGCTGAATTACTGAGAAACTACTTAGGCTGCCACCTGACCCAGAACTGGGCAAATGGATTAGAGCTACCTTCCCGCACTTGAACCAGTTGTGAGCCCATAGATTTAATCCTTATTCCCTTCATGAGCTTACCTACAGAGGGATGTCAATGTGGATTGATGCTGGTTATGAATTTTAAGTGGAACAGATATTCCTGATTAATTTCCTCTGTATATTTTATGTTACCAGTTTAAGAGTACCTTATTCTGAATGATCTTAATTCACTTTGGAACTGAAATAGTTCATCAGGAATAAGTATTCTGGAATTCATCTCTGTGTAGACAAACTCTAAATCAATGAAAATGTTGCCATTGATTTCCCTGGGGCCAAGTCCTAAGAACATTAGAAAGAATAATTATGTCAAAATAACAAAAATGTTTCAAGGGTTGAAAATTCTTAGGTGAGAATCTAAATTGTTCCCCAAATTTAAAAAGTGTCCAGCTACCTTGACGTCTAATATATTATTAATAAACCTGCCTGTCAAGGTAACTACCTGTCAGGAGCCAATTTTATTCCTCACCGATATAGCTCTTTTTAAATAATTTCCTTGCAATGGTGAGGAATTGATTTTAAAAATGAGGTGAAATGCTCAGCTCTTACCTATCAACATGTAAACTTAGCTGTACATTTGCATTATATGCTCTCAGCATATGTGCAAGGTCTGGGTAAATCAGAATGTTGAAGAAGGCAAGTGTTTTGTTACTTACAACACTTAATGCCTGGTTTAAGAAAAATATAATTCAGGAATCCTGGTGCTAAGATCTATTATACAAAATAATTATAAGATATTTATAGGGTCTGATTATCATTTAGAATGAGTAGTTACACATTCCTAAAGTAGGGTAAAGGAACCTCAAGATGTCTGTAAATATATTTTGCTTTCATTTTAAGGCTACTGTACACTGACAGAGTAATATAAAAGGCCTGGGTGTAAATAAGAATTAGTCCCAATATTTCCACTTTGAAGTGGTACAGTTATATTGGCCATTTTCCATTTTCCATTTTAATGTTCCTACACCTCTAAGTAGTAGCATCATATGCAGTTTCCTTAGAAGTCGAAACACCATCATGCTCCTTCTCTCCTCTAGTTGGCAGAGCTGCACAAATCTGTCAAAGACTGTGGGCAGGAAAGATTAATGGACTTGCAAGAAATTCACCCAACTAGATTTTCAAATGACTTACTTATCCATGTGCAACATTAATGATTCCAGCTGGGAACAAAATGTAGTCAAGAGGCACAGCTGTTGTCTACTTGCAGAGAAGATAAATCTCTCCATTGCATGAGCCCCCATATTTTTAGTGTCATATGGTTTTTGTCACACATTGGCCGTTATTCTAACAGAAACAGTCTAAGATTCAGTTGCCTTCCTTGCTGTCAATACAAACAAACTTAGAGATGGCTTAAATATTTACTGGAGGATCACCCTGGTACAAGAACTTCCAGTGTCAGAGAGGCCAAACAACAGCTCCTCTATTTATTTCCTTCTAGCTGGCAAACTAAGGTGCATGGACATACAAAATTAGGGTATGACTACAGCTGACCTTAGCTACTGTTTCAACCCCTTGTGATCTTTGGTAGGGTAATTTAGAGCAGGTTTTGAATTGTTCTGTCTTATGTCAGGGATCAGGTGACACACAACTTTTCCAGGGATCACAAAAAAACCTAGGAGATATATGCTTCAGCCAAATGGTCAAAAGCCTATTTGGTACAGTACCATCAGTGGATGATACCAAATACTTCAACATTAGGCAGAAACAGGTATTACCTCCCACGAAAGTAAAGTGTCATTTAAATCTCTACATACAGAGATTTCTTAAACCCCAAAGCACAAGGTGTTGCTTCACTTCCCATACTTCTTTAGTATTACTATTAGAATTCAGGATATTCTTCTTATCCTTTTAAATATCGAATCCATTCTTAGATGTTCTTAAGTTTTTGGCTTGAATGGCATTCTGTGGCAGTAAGTTTCAAACATGTTATGTGAAGAAGTATTCTCGTTGATCAGTTTTCATAACAAAATTCCTAGTCTTTCTTCTGGAGAATTCCTGCTAGCTCATTCAGAACCATGTGTGTATGTGTGTATATGTACTGTATTTGTGTATGCATGGTGTCCCTGTTATTTGTCTCCTTTCTACGGAAAACTTTTTTTTGCTATTTGTGATCATTAACATGGTGCAATGTCTGCCAATCAATGTAACGTGCATATCACAGTTCTCCTGTACTGGGTTTGTAGACTGTTAAGGGTTATCACAGACTTCACATCACAAATTTTGCAATCCTTTTGGAGGCAAATAAGATTAATGGTGTATCAGGTTCTTTTTATAGTGCTTTTTTTATAAATAGGTCCATGGGTATGATATTAGAGCAGGGGCAAGCAATTATTTCGGAAGGAGGGCTGCTTACTGAGTTTTGGCAAGCCATCAAGGGCCGCATGACAGGCAGCCAGGGCAGAAAAATATTAATTTTCTAAAATTTTTAGGGGCCCCGCAGGCCACATAGAATGGCCTGGTAGGCCGCATCTGGCCCATGGGCTGCATTTTGTCCACCCCTGTATTAGAGTCTGGCAATATAACTCTGTCTAGATGTTCTTAGGTGTAAAGGGATATTTTTCACTAACTTAATAATCTTTGCAACCATCTTTCTTTAAAAACCTCCCTTCAAAGAGGATGCTTTTTGAGGACAGTGCTTATGGGAACAGCCCATATAAGGAAAGGAACCTTAATGAATTTCATATTGTGGAGTTTCTTACTCATTCTTTCTTCTATGACAAATGGTCTTCCTAGTCTGTGGAAAAGCTGGGAGTTTTGCTCCATCAAACTTTTAAAGCCCCAAGGTCCAGGGTTATATAATCCAGGGATCCAGAGGATGTATAGGAAATCTACACAGTTCTGCCCTTACCTCCCAAGCCCTGCAGCTTCTAAGAGAGCATGCCCTACAGGAGTTATGTTCCAGTTTCCCTCAACAGAAATTGCCATCTCTGCCTATCCATTCTTCACCCACAATAAAAAGAGGAAATACTGGAATAGAGTGGGTTGTCAGAAAGAAGAATGCAAAAGAGCAGAGGTCCTATCAAAAACTGATACTGATGAGAGCATGGGGCCCATTGTTTTTGGTCCTTACCCATACAAAACTCTCATTTGAAGTTAATGGAAGTCTTTCCTTGATAAAGACTGAGAAATGTCTGATTAATGATTTCAGAAGGTAATGCCTTGAGCAGTCACAGTATTGCATTGGGGACAGGGAATGGAGATTGTGCTAATGGAGTGGGTCATTGCTTAAGGTGAACCCTTTCTTCCAAGAGTTCGTACTGATGAGAATGGAGTACAACAGATTTTGAAACAGGTTTTAGAATCCACAAATACAAAGAAATCTGCCCTATATAATCTGTCCATTCAAATTACAAGTTCAATTGAAAAAAATAAACTACTTGGTCTTAAACCTTTGGGCAGAATTGAAGAGAAGCTTGAAAACAAGATATGATCTCATCCTGTCCATAATATCAGACTTCCCTTGCTTTACATGTAGCTTGTTTTGAAGCTTATTTTCAGTTGAATTGGCAATGGTCCACATTTGTCTCTTTCCATTTTCAATTTGTCCATTTCAATGCTGCCATCTTGTGGGCCATCTTAACTGCCTGAAACATGCTGATACAATATTTCACTAAATCTATAGGCTGTGATTGAGCAAAAGTTCTTTCTTACAAAGATCCTTTGGTCCTTGCACTAGGGTTTTGAACTTGCCTTTGTGCTTACCTAAACATTATTGTGAGCTCTTACATATAGGGAAACAATAGAGTATGAAAAAATATGAACAATTCTCAAAAAATTCTGACAGCTGGGACAGTGTTCCTCTTTTAGGGACAAGTTTTCAATAGAAGTTATCTAAAAGGTCTGAAAAACAGAGAAATGGATCAGCTTACAGAAAAGTCACTCAGTCTGACTTATAAGACCAGAAGAGAGATATGGCTAAAGCAGCTATCGGAAATCATTTGATACTTCAGCTATATCCTAGCAATCCTGATCTGTAGGGGCGTCTCAGAATTTCAAGTAGAAATAGCTACTTCCATCATCTGATCTAGACAGTTTGTGGTGGTGGTGATTTAATACAAATTGTAATTTACATGGATAATGGCATTCTTCCTCCTTACTTCCCTCTGTTCCAGAGTTGCCAGCATATGATTTCAGCTGTGGATTTGGCCGGGGATCTCACAAGACTTTCTGCCACTGGGAACATGACAGTCGAGTAGACTTAAAGTGGGCAATCCTCACTAGCAAAACTGGACCTATTCAAGATCACACAGGTAATCATGAGTTCATGATTTAGCCAACTTAAAAGGGAAGGGTCATTTTGTATAATATTCCAAAGGATCCTCCAGAAATTCAGACTTTGCTGTATCAAGTAAAGTCATTATAACATACATTACATTACATTATAACATACATATAATGTTATAATGTAACATTATATGTATGTTATATTACATTACATTATAACATACATATTTTTAAGAAGATGGTGCCTAATTACAGTCACCTGAATGTGTTACTGTCTCTGAGGAAGTATACTTTTTGACAGGAATGAACAGTATTCCCTACTTCTAATCATTTCCTACTCCTAGCCCATTCTGTCCCCAGTTAGTAACTGTGGAGTACTGTGGAGCAATAAGACTTTCAGACATCCAGAGACCTTTCAATCCTGCCACTCAGCTTATGATCACCATTTAGTGAGATATATAATTATGAATGAAGCCCTGTATTTTCTTGTTAAGTTATGGGTATAGTCTGCCAAAGAACAGTGTGTAAACCGCTGTTGTAACTTCCAAGACTTCTTTAAACACTCATCTTCCTCAAACACTAGTTGGAGATTCTAGGGATCCCCATTGGCCACCCATGGTTCTTCTACAAATAACATCTCAAGGAACTGATTGGCTGGGCTTTTTTTCCCAGAAGTGCTGCCCAACTCATGCTTGACCTTTTTTCCCAGAAGTGCTGCCCAACTCATGCTTCAGCACAATAAAGCAACAAATAGAAAGATGATTAATAGAGCAGAAAGGACATTTCAAGACCTGGACACCTCTAGCTTTAACGTTCTTTTTTTCATACATGTAGATTAATCAAATGTGCTACAAACGACTTCCCCCTTTTCACTTCTGCAGCCCCTTTGCTTAATGAGAATGACAAGGAAATTAGATAAAATTGGACTCCTTAAATTCTGAGACACTTTCAATTGAATCTTAAGACAAGTACAGCAGTTTTAGAAAAAAACTTAAAATACTTTGACTATAAATGGCACTGTACAAATAAATGGCATCAAATTAACTAAATGCAGTTAGCTGAAAGGAAGGCTGTAATGGTGGAAAAATTGATGTAAAGTAATGTGAAATGGCTCAGTAGGATCTGACATTGAAAGGAGGTTAAAAGCTGTGTTAGCCAGAGACTGACAAAATCTAAAAGGCATGCATAAGTAAAGCTCTAATTAAGACAATGAAGACAGAGTTCCTGACTCAGAACTCCAATAATATTCTGGAAATGAGAGATATCTGCACTTTGCCACCAAAGAATATTATGAGGAAGAACTTGTCTTCAATCAAGAGCTAAAGCAATTATATTCCTTGAAGAGATTTTATTGCTGCCATTGGACTCTGATATGGTAAAGGACTTATTCTTTCCAGTAGCTGTAGCCTTGATAAGTTTTCAAGGCAGCGTCTTAAAGCCTTTCTTCTCCCTCCCACTGCAACACACAACGGTTTCCGAATTTCCTCTGTGATTCTTAGGTGGCCTTCCCCTCCCCACCACCTCATTTGCCACCCACTCAGCAGCAGCTACAAAATAAGTATTATGGCAGACTACTAGTAATCTGAAAGGAAATGCAATGATCAACAAGTCAAACAGTGCCTGAAGTCATTGAAGTTAGGCAATTGCTGTACAAGAGAACTTTTTATACTATGGAGGTGCAACATTTATTTTTAGTCACATTCAGTTCTTGTTTACACTTGAGTAAATCCCTACAAAATAATTTTCATTCTAACAGCCTCCTCCCTGAAGCAATCATTAAGACACTAGGCATGCCTTACAAAATATGCATATGACTCAAGGTTCAACTGGGAAAATCTTTGCGCCACCATGTATATCTGGACTGAGATAAGTCTTGCAACTACTTCAGTAATCCTTATTCTTCAGTCACCATCTGGATGTTCTCCCCTTCATTTGTTGGGCATATTTATACATGTTTATGTCGTCCGGTGAACAACAGAGAGTGATAAAAGAACATATAGGCATGGAAACCTTAGCTGGAGAAGATGAAGAGAGTTTTACTGCAGTAAGACAGAAACAATCACAATAAATAGTTTGTGCTCCCCAGAGCTATAACAACACAGCTGGGCACCCAGGGCAGCTTCAAAGTGGCGGGGGATGCTCCAATTGCCCTGCCCTACTTATGCTACTGGTGCTTCCATAATCTTACCTTTCCTTTTTCCTCCTGTCTTTTCTTTTGTTTAAGTGTTGAATATGACTGTGGCTAGATAATTTAGAATTTCACTGATACCTGATTTCTTGATAAGCTTTGTGTTCTGACATCTGGTTGTTTGGCAGGAATTTATTCTACACATTTAAGATTCTTAGCTTGTGTAAGCTGACCCAGTTCCATTGAGTTTGGTGGAGAATTACTTCACTGAGCATAGGATACAGGCATACAACTGAGTATTTAGAGTATGAATGTCTCACTGTTGGATGGAAATAAAAAATATCACAAGAGACAGTCTGGTGTTAGCCTGTCATCAAAATTGATTAAAATGTCCATTCTTCTCTTCTAACTTGATTATGACGGAGATTTTCAAAGGAACCTACAGAAATTCAGTGCCCAAATCCCAATGTATCAGTTTCTTGTACTCTTTGGAAAACCTGATCCATAATTTTGAGAGTGTCTCAAAAAAATATTATGCCAACTTTATCCTTTAAGACAGGGTGAGCAACCTGTGGCATGAGTGCCACAAGTGGCACAGGGAGGCTCTGTGTGTGGCACACAGCAGAACAGGGAAGGAAAAAGCAGCACAGTGACATATAAGACAGGGAGCAAAAGGCAGAGCAGCAGATTGGGCAGGGGAAGGGAGTTGGAGTCACACTCTGGGAAGATGAGGGGTTAATTTGCGGCTCACCTACCAAAAAGTTTGTCCCCCACTGCCTTAAGATAATGAAGTGACCCTGGGGATGCTTTAATTGATAAATTAATTATGGCAATATATTTTTATAGAGAATCAGTTCAACCACACTCAATGTGTTTCAGACCCTAAACATGGTTGTGTAAAATCATTTTATTCTTGTATGGTTATTCCTAACAGAAAATAAAATAAAATACAGTGAAGTATTTAAAGCAGATTTAAAACAGCCCTTCACAGAAAAATGTGGAGTAGGCTAAGGCGTATTTATATACCTATTTTATATTTATTTATTTATATAATGAGCTAGCAGGAAATGATTAACTTGTGAATTCTTAGATAATGTACATTAATATAATCTCTTTTTTGTTGTAACTCACCATACTGATTTTTTAAAAATTTGCCAGGATGGAGAAGCCTAATGATGAACCAAATCATAGTACTGTGGCTGATGTTCATTATGACATGCAAAGCTCACTTGCAGTTGCTCAGAAATGGAGATTTGCCATGTGCATTACAATGTCTGCTCTAGTTTTCAATATGTCCCTACTAAAGAGAGACATCCATGGTGCATCAGGCTAGATTATAGATTCATAGATGCTAGGGTCAGAAGGGACCTCAGTGGATCATTGACCCCCTGCCCATGTCAGAAAAAAGTGCTGGGGTCATGTGACTCCAACCAGGTGCTTGTCCAGTCTCTTCTTGAAGACCCCCAAGATAGGTGGTGCTCTCCCCTACATTTCCTTAGAATTCCCAAGTTAATCATTTCCTGCTAGCTCATTAGTGAAGCTTCTGACATATACATCTGGAAGAGTATAGAATGATTCTGAAATGTTTTTTAGATTAATGAAAAGTAAAAGTTGGTCATTCTTTCTAACACAGTATTAATGTCACAGCAGGAGATGGCAATTTCATTTACTCACAAGCTGACGAAAGCCAGAAAGGCAAGGTCGCACGGCTGCTAAGCCCTGTGATCTACTCGCAGAACTCAGCACACTGTATGACATTCTGGTATCATATGTCTGGCCCCCACGTTGGCACCCTGAAGATCAAACTGAGATACCAAAAGCCAGATGATTATGATCAAGATCTGTGGACACTGAGTGGACACCAGGGGAACTGCTGGAAGGAAGGACGTGTTCTTCTTCACAAGTCTATGAAACATTATCAAGTAAGATCAGTCAGCCTTGCTTTGGATCCACAGAGCCAAGGTCTAAGAGATTTTGCTGACTGTATTTCATAGGCCACAGTAGAAAATGTCAGTGGACAATTTTGTACACAATATTATATACCTGTATGTGGAACCCTGTTGCCATGACAGTAAATAACAGCAGCATATTTCATGGTATTCCAGATGACAGCAATATAAGCAATTTGTTGTAGAAGGTCAGAAAAACTACTTTACAAACCATTTCTCATATGTCCAAATGTTGCACTTGCACTGCAGCTATTATTGATAATGTAAAAATCTTTAGGAAAGTTGTCAAATTATTGAATACAACATTGGCATGTGACCAGTATTGACTGATAACAAGCCAAGTATGCACATCTGACACCATGTGAACTTAAGCTGCATGTTTATTTAAAAACTGGGAAGTCTTGAACATTGCTATTATTAGCAATAAAAGAATGTAAACTTACAACATTTTTCCAGGTGGTCATTGAGGGAGAAATTGGAAAAGGAACTGGAGGAATTGCTGTCGATGACATTAATATTGACAACCGCATAGCACAAGAGGATTGCCCAAGTAAGTATGAATAGCAAGAAACAACTAAAAAGTCCCAGCCAAAATATGATTCATTCTGCTCTAATCACTGTTGCTTTGTTGAGAAAGGTCCATATTATGCTATTATGTATTAATATTAGTGAGAGTTTTTCCACCCTGAACAGTGCCATGATCCAGCTCACTGCTTCAGTCTTGGCCCAGTTAAAACTTGCAGTTAAGTCAAGGACTACAGACTGGGGTCAACATTTAATTTCTAAAGATCCCATTAAGGATATCTCCAGAGCACAAAACAGCACCATGTGGAGATATCCAAGCTATATCTGACTGAACTTTCTCCAAAACCAGAAGCAAGTACAGCCACCACCCTAGATCCCAGAAGCTGACTGGGTATCTCTACACAGCACTTCTCTGTGCTATACTAACTTACTCAGAGCTAGCACACATCTCTCTACATGGCATTGCATTGCACCATAGACATAACCCAAATTGTATCTGCTTTGCCCTAAAACACTGTCCACAGTTGGAAGTAGGTATGGTGTTAGCGTTGGAGAAAATAAAAGAGACTAGTTATATTTCTAATCTTCGGTATGACATCATCTTGAATGAAGTCATTTCTACAATACCAACTGCTAACTAAGAACAACATCCCAAGGCAAGACTAATCATGTAGTCTCAGAAAATGGAAATTAAGAGACTTTTTAGATGATCATGTTTCTAAGTTTTTTAGTCCTTTTGTATCATGTCTTTGTTTTAATTGATGCTCAAAATGCTAACCAGCTTAGTAAAATCAGTCAGTGTCTTTGACTAGTTGTTTAGTCCCTCTTCTAGACTATCAATGGAAATATTATAGAAGATATACAAATAGTGATCTGTGTTCCACTTCACTGATCACCTTCCCAAAAACTTGACATCTTAATCACTACCTTTTATTTATGGTCTCTTAGTTTGTATCCTGTCTACACCAATATAATTTATCATTGAGATAAGATTTTGCAAAGCACTTTCAAATGTTTTATGAAAATCCAGATGTATTATAAAAGCTTTTGCCTCTTTCACCTGCTGTTTTATAATTCTGCAATGGTTGTGACAGCTTTCTTCTAGTGATCAGCTTCTAAAGATGGGGTATATTCTGCAGTATAAGAACATGGCATGTTCAGCTGCTCAGTAGACAAGCTGAGTACTTATGACAGACTTGTGAGCATCTGGTCACAGAACAGTCCCTATTTACCATATTCAGTGATGATCCTATGTACAGCACATACTGCTATTAATCTGGCAGCAATCTCAGGAAAAAAATTGTTGTGCTGTCTGTCCTTGGGTTAAAAAGCCCTTGGCAATGACCCCATCACAGGAAGTGAGAATGGAACCAGGATGGTCATTACAAACTCATACCATCTGAGTTAACAGTATAATTCTAGCCTATGTGTCTATTAGCTACTAGAGGGGGACTTAATAAACTTCGGCAGCACGTTACAGAGATGTTAGACGGATCCAATCTGGTTACATAGTCTAGGGTGGAGGTGGATTTGAGGAGGCTGTACATTCTTTATAAACCTTAGAATCCAGCCCTGTGGAGGACAATGCACACACAGCAACCCTGCCACCATGAAGCAGAATGTTAGAACCATAATGCTAAGCTGCAGCGTGGTCCCTCTCTCACACCGCTGCCTAGCTAGGAGAATAATTTTCTACTTACTCCACACACTTCCTAAGCACCTGGCTCACTTATTCAGGCTGGGTGCTAGTTGAAGGATTTGGGCCTTGGAGTTCAAATCAATTACAATTTATTTATTTACATATAAATAGAGCAGGAAGGCTGACAACAGACAGAGCCAAGTGGAGAGCACTTGTCCATCGTGTCACTAACCCTCTTGACAAGCATGACACTCAATTGATTGTTCAAATCAAAGACCCAATCGTGCAACCCTTACTCACACAAGTAGTCCTTACTCAGAAAAGTAGCTCCCACTGGAGCCAGTAGAACTATTCTTGTGATTAAGTACTTTGCTGATGAAGGGTTGAAGAATTGGGCTTCAAAATTGTAAATACAGTGAATGAGATGCTAATTTCTCATACTGATTTCTCTTTCCCAGACATGGAAAACCCCTGCTGATAATTCTAAAACTGTGCCAAGATTGGGCGGAGGGGAATTTTTAAACCTTTTTTCTTCTCTGTTAATTTTCAGAGCCCATCGTAATGAACGGCTCTGTCAAGCTGACATAATGATGCTCTGACATAGAAAAATCTGCTATCCCATTATTGCCAGCACGATAGTCAATCAGTGTTTGTAACCCTAATAATCAATGTCAATTCTCTTTGCTTCATTAGAATCAACTGATGTGAAGGAAATAGATGAAGAAGACCCAGAAAGTAATCAAACAGGTAAAAGCAATCTTATTGTTAAAATGGAATATATTAGACAGCATATTTTCATATACATTTGGGAACTCTGTAGTCCCTTTTTGTTAGGTGCTGTAATCGTGGATGATACTGAATGTTTCCCATTTTTTTATTATATAAATTATAATATATATGACATTTAAGGCAGCCTGAAATAAAAGTCCTTGATATCATGTAGAAGCATTAAAGCTATGCACTTCTATACTAAATCTCACAATAGAATCTGCTTGATTAGAGTTTTCTTATCTAAAGGTAATTTCCTTTGTTGAACAAAATCCTATCATATCTCATAATTTATGTTGCCTACAGTATCTAGGTAATTAAGCCAAAAACTCTCCCAGCTAATCATTTCTCACACTGCACTGAAAATGTCCCATTAGCGTGAATCTACCAAAATACAGTGTTTTTTTTCCCCAGCAAGAGAATAATAGTTGTAAATGTAGCATTAAATATATCATATTTGTCCTATTATCCTGATTTTCCTTTTTTCAAACAAAGAGCTTAGACATGCCTCTGCTGAAGTCAGTGGCAATGCTTTTTTTCCAAAGATCTCTCTGTTTTAATTACAAAATTAGCAGGATTTTTAAGGTCATCCATCATCATATCTCTGTCATAAATCCAGAAAAGTTCTGAGAAACCATGATGACATGAGGAGACAAAACACTCCTTTTCCAGCATTCACGTCCCAGGGACTAATTCTTGTCTACTGAAGTTAAAATAGTAAACCCGGTGCCAAATGGCTTTGAGGTCAAAATTGGTCTTTTGGTTTGTAAATGTTCCCATGTGGCTAAACTAAGTCTGTAGTCAAGTTATAGAAAATGACAAAATACTGAACAAAGGAGCCCAGATGTATTCTATCTGCCTGCTGTATTATCTCAGGACTCACTTGAATCCCGAGCCAGAAGGATCAGATCAGTAATGACTTACAGCAAACCCAGAAGTAGGGGAAAACACAAAATAATCAGTATCTGAGCAATTTTGTAGTTTTTAGCTATAAATTGTTTTTCCAGAGAGAAAAATAATGCAGTAACTTTTGTTAAAATCTAGACATTCTTCCTCCAAAACTCTAACTCAAATTAAAAATCAATTCTTACACTCAGACCTAAAAATGTTACAATTGTTTATTCCATTTCAGGATTTACTTCTTCGTATCCTGTAGAAAGGGATGAATATGATGATAACATCTCCAGGAAGCCAGGCAATGTGCTGAAGACCCTAGACCCTATTCTTATTACTATTATAGCCATGAGTGCACTGGGTGTGCTGTTAGGAGCCATCTGTGGAGTTGTTCTTTATTGTGCCTGTTGGCACAATGGGATGTCAGACAGGAACTTATCTGCACTGGAGAATTACAATTTTGAACTAGTGGACGGCGTTAAATTGAAAAAAGATAAACTAAACACACAGAGTTCTTACTCAGAAGCATGAAGGTATAAAGTAACTAAAGAAGTGTCAGAGAATTGGAATGGAAGGACATGACTTGATTGTGCTGGGGAACTGTTGATCTTTTACTGTACAGGCTGAAAAGTGCGTTGATGACACTGAGCCAGGCTTTTCTCAGGAGCTTCAATGGGTGTAACCGATAAACATGGACAACAATCTGTGTTAATCTGAATCATGTACAGTCTGCTTTTTCTGTTGGTTTCATTTGAAATAATCAAATGCTGGTGTTGAGACCAAGTATGATGTTTTACAACTCATTTTGTCTTTCTTTCTCTCCTTTTCTCTTGGTTTTCTTTTATGGATAGATTTATTTTTACTGTGCAAAATCCAAGATGCTGTCACAAAGTGTATTCAGTGGGGTCCTTTTGATGGACATGCTGTCTGTAGCCCAGTGGCCAGAAAATAATCAGAGTAACAGCAAGTGGACTCCTGCACTTGTATTTGTGTATAATTGCTCGTGTTGTGCATAGGCAAAGAAGGTTAGGGTGTTTTTGAAAGTACTGTAGCCTCAGTACCGATATGGTGTGTCAGCTCTGTTTACGAAGCAATACAGTCAAATTTTATTGATGTTTTTCAGTGTTGTACTAAACTTCGTGCTTGTGAATTCCATAAAAGAATATGTGCCATCATTAGACACAACTGGCAACTGAGTGTACTGCCTATAATCAAAACAAAAGTCCTTGGCACTGGCTAGTGTATGTCCTCTCAAGTGCCTTTTAGTTTGTACTGCTTCTCATTGTGTTAACATTAGCTACAACTCTGTTTCCCTCCAGTTAAAGCCCTTGTCTTTAATCATACTCTGGTGGCTCACTGACGAAGAGAGTATATTTTAGTGTAAGAAATAGCCTCCACAAGGCAAGGGCTAATCAAATTTGACAACTTGGCTCGAATGTTCTGCTTTCTGTATTTCAATTTCATGTCTGTTGACCCTTTTGTATAAAGCTGCAATATTCTCTTTTATTGTTCTTTCATATAGAATGTATTTTCAAATGTAAACTCTTTTCTCTCTCTTTCTCTTTCTCTCTGAGTAGATTGCATAAGCATTTGCCATTGTCAAGGAAAGAAAACTGCAGCTTTAACTTGCTGGTAATGGCAAAAGATTTTACTAGACTTGTGTTAAAAAATAAGGGAAAATTCTTAACTTTACCCTCCAAAGTCGAACTTTGGGTTTCTTGTTAACAGCATAAAGTGACAGTATCTTTTTTCCTTAAGTCATGAAAAATCTCTTTTACTTTTACCCAGATGCCTATTAATAGGTATTTACATTTAGAAAAATGATTTAGAAGTTCCTTATTGAAAGATTGCCTTCAAAGATAGAAATGATCCTTTTCCCTCTACTTTCACCCAAAGAGAGGGTTCTGTGGTCTCCTTGAGGTCTGTCTATTCATACTAATCAGGATCATATCCATGTTAATCAGATTTATTCATGGGTACTGAGAATAGAATAAGATCCTGAAATGTGCAGAGGACGTAATAATTAAGGTCAGGTTATATCAAGGAAGCAATTTTAGTCCAGATGCTTTTCTCACAGGCTACAAGAGAATAAACAATACTTTCCCTAGAGCATACAGCTTCCTTGTATGTTCATTTTGTGAAGTTAGTGATTGATACAGGTGGATGAATAATGTAAAAAAAGATTCACAAAGAATGAGCTTGACAACTGAACTGCCAATTTCCAATTGTTTTTAAATAAATTATTGGCATAATAAATCAATGGTTTATATAGCTGGTCCAACAAAGTAAGAAGTTAGCTATGGAGGGCACAATTGTGCTACCATGAAGGGACCATGCAGGTAAGCAAAGGCATTTAAAACCCACTTCTCCATCTCCTTCCTGGCATGACTGATCACCAGTTTTGGGGAAGGTGGGAGAGCTGCTTCCCTAGGACCTCTTCCCTTCCCCTTAAGCTTCTCTACTTCCTTCCCTCTTCATCCACTCCCCACCAATCTGCTAAACTCCACATTTTCCACAATATACTAACCACTCCAGTGGAATTAAGCCAACAGAAAGACACTGGGGCAAGTGAGAGCATGGAAAGTCCTGCAGCAATTTAATTCCTCCTTGGAGCAATGCTGAATCAGGGATGATACAGTTTTTCTCCAAGGCTGCTCCCATAGGACACTATGCAGTATCCTCATGCAGGGATAAAACTAAATAGAATCTCAATCCACCATATAACATCTTACGTGATAGCAGTAGTCAAAAAGTGAAAGATTTTTTACTAAGTTACAATGGAAAAAGCAAACTATTAGTTAATGATACTATGGACTCCTTCAAAATGATCTGAAAAGCTGGAATATCCTCAGAAGGCAGGTTTGAGGGTGAAATCCTGGCCTCCTTAAAATAAACAGTAGAACTCCCAATGATGTCAGTGGAGCCTGGATTTTCAGTCATATGCACCTGATACCACAACCTGGCCACATTAGTAAGAAGACAGCTAGTGAATTATCCCAAAGAAGATTCTTTTTAGTGCACTTGTATCATAGTACCATGATTTAATTGCTTAGGGTCTGTTCTCCCTTAGATGAAAACATATTTATTCTATTAAACTGAATGGGAGCAACACACGTGTTGCCTTGAAGAGGAAACCCTGGTGTATGGGCCTGATCTGAGGTTACTGAAGCCTTTCCGCTGATTTCAGATCAATGCCCATTCTTGGTCCAATTTAAATATAGGGGGAAGCTTTTTTGCTTTTTTTTAAAAACAATTGATCATAACCAATGAAAGAAAAAATATATCTCCCTTACTGTCTCCAGGCATACAGAGCAATGAAGATTTGATTTCTCTGAAGGTAATGGAATGAAAATTGCCCTTCAATAAAGGAAAAACGATACTGCAACTTTACATTGAAAAGTATCTTGCACTGATAAATATATTTAAAAAAATATATGTTTATAAAGTTATTAATTTGTAAAGGCAGTGTTACAAAATGTTCAGTTTATATTGTTTTAGATTGTTTCATAATTTTTAAAGTGTAAAATAACATATTTTTTCTTTATTGAAAAACTATAAAAAATCTTCTGTAGTAAAATGATTTCATTTTACTGGTATATTATTGCTTCATGTTTTGTACCATCATAAGATTTTGTGCAAATTTTTTTTACAGAAATTTTATTTTCTATGACAATATGACACTTGTAAACTGTTGTTTCAAAATGAACAGCGAAGCCTTAACTTTAAATGACATTTGTATTCTCAGACACGGAGTAGCATAAAAACACATAGAACTGAACTGTAATTTAAATTTCCAAACTATGACTACTACATTCCAAAGAAACAGTTGAATTAAACATTTTCATAAAATATCCCATACCTGATGCCTTTTATTATGCTTAGATGGATTGTTTTCAAGATAGTCTTTTTAAATTGTCTTTTTAAATATCTTGTAAAAAGCACAATATTTTAATAGGGTCTAATTTGTTAGAAGAGAACCTTATTTTTAGAATAAAAAGATGACACACCATATTTTGCTAGATTCAGTCAGCCTCAAATTATAAACTCATAGAGCCCTAGCCTGCAGCCATTATTCACATAAAAATGAAATACCCTCCCTTGCCAAGGGCAGGCCAAGAAATAGGCATCACTTCTTTCGTACATAAGCCATGTGCTGCCCTCTGAAGTCTAAGGCCTTGATTCATTTCTGAAGGTAAACCCAGCAACCAGGCAGAATTCTACAGGAGTCTGCTACCCTTACTGGAGAGACAGTTTGGCGTGGTAGGATCAGGACATCTGGAAGGACTGGTCTAAGTACAGCTGAGCTAATGTTGGAAGACCAGGCTCGACCTGGCTCTCAGAGCTCAGTCCTGCAACCATTCTGACACTAACCTTCCACTAGCATTACTAGAAGCACTGAGTACAAATAAGCCACTGGTATAGAGATAGCATCAAGTAGTTTTGCCTTAGACCAAGTTGCAAAGATTAACTAGGCTCTCTTGACTATACTAAATCATTTCTTTTAAATTCTGATCCATCCATATTTTAAATTGCCTAAAAGCCTTCATTTTATTTAATACTCATAAACCACTGCATTCATGCTCTTTATAGTCCTAGATTGTATATTCATAGATATTTTTCCACACAGAAAGATAAGATAATCATTACTAATAACATTTGTGATTATAACAATTGATCAAAAAGTAACAAATTATCCACTTCAGAGGTAATAACATTTGTGAGTCACTGTGTAAATGGAAAATGCTGCTTGCCACTACGTCTAGGTATAGCGTTGCTCTTTAAGTCACAGCTGCAGTTAGTTGCGCAGTTGAATATTCGTGAATGGCGGTTAGCATCATAATCAAAAACCCAGATTCCTTAATCATTTGTTTTATTTCATTTTTGTTTCAGTAATAGCTAGCCAAGAGGCTCCTTGAGAGGGAAGCATGGTAAATGCAATTTACATACGGTGAAGGAGACATCTACAAAAGTCCAGAAAAAGTCACTCATACGAAGTGGAGAAAGTGTTTCAAGTTCAAATTAAAAAGAAATTTCTTGATCCTTAGTTTATAGGAAATTGATTAGCCTAGAAGCTAAGGGATCCCAAACGTAAAATACTGCAGGTCTTCCATACAATACATATGGGTTGAATCAAGCTAACACATAGTGGTGCAATGTTCCCTTATAACCCGATCAGGTTTTGAGGAGCTCTGTAGAATTTAAACTTTAATTCCTAATCCCTTCAGCCACAATTAAAACTTCCACATGCTGAACAGACAGAAAAATAGCAGCATTAGCTGAACCCATTCATTGTTAGAAGCTGTTAATTCTGAAGGCCAAAGGGGACAATTTAACTCAGGTAACACCCCCATGTCTTCAATGTTTCTTATTGGCTACTCGTGTGGCTCGCAGCTCAATGAACTGGCTGCTGAGGTGCCTATCACTCCCCATACATCATATAGGGAACCTCCACTCAACACTGGGCAATGTATTCTGATAGGGCTGCATTTTCCCCTTGTTTCCCTCACCACCAAGGCCATTGCTTCCTCCCACTGCCACCGCTGCTCCCCCACTGCCAATTGCCACTGCTGTCTGAACTTGGCCAGGAATATTTGGAGCCCTGGCCCCAAGGGAGGCATGCCACACAGTTTGAGAAATACTACTAGCATACATCTGCTCAAAACCATTGCACAAAGAATTTTCTCTCATTAAGAGAAAAAAATATAGGTCTAGTCAAATGTTGTGCTTTAAGCATGGTGCTTCAATTGGTAACCAGTTTATCCCTCCCCAATCTGATGTGCATGTCTCACACATAGGCTACCCATGCCACTTGTAACAGTCAATGCTGCAGGTTGGCCACTCCCGGTCAAGGACACAGTGTTATAGCCGTGATGGTCCAGGGAATATGAAAAAAGCAATATTTGCTCTGTAATATCTTTTACTGGACCAACTTTATAGTTGGGAGAGATGTTAAACAAGCTTTCAGGTACAAAATATCCTCTCTCAAGTCAAGGAAAGATGCAGAAGAATGAAGCAGCTCCACAATCAGTTCAGTTACACAGGAAAATTAAAATGGCTGGGCTACGTTCACGGAGGGGAAAGGACAACAGAAAGAATAGGGTGCAAGTTCTTTACTCTCACCAAGTTGCAAAACACAGTAGAGGAGGTTTGGTATTTTACCACGCTTCTGGGCTTTGCCAATAGGGGCTGGAAAGGAAGTTTCCCCCTCTTGTTCCGACAGGTGCAGTGGGGTGAAAAGAGTCTCCTTCCTCAGAAGCACTGAGTGTTGGCTGCAGCCAAGGCTGGAGGTTTTGACTGGGGTGTGCCAAAGCACCTACTTGATCTATAACCTAGAAATTCCTAGTTTGAAAGTGTTGCCCTACTGTCAGGGTTCACAGCAATCACCAGATTTGTGTTCAGGAAGGAATTTTACCTCATGGTGAGAAAGTTGTGGGAGACCATATCAAAAGCCTTGCTGAAGTGAAGGTATATCATTTCTCTCCCCACATCCAAAGAGCCAGTCACTTCCCTCAGTGAATGTAATGTGGTTGGTCAGACATGACCTGCCCCGGGTGAATCCATGCTGACCGTTCCTAATCACCTTCTCCTCCAAGTGCTTAGAAATGGATTCCTTGAGGATCTGCTCCATGATCTTTCCATAGACTGAGGTGAGGCTGACTGGTCCGTAGTTCCCTAGATCCTCCTTCTTCTTTTTCTTAAAGATGGGCACTATATTTGCCCTTTTCCAACCATCGGGGTCCTCTCCTGATTGCCCTAAGTTTTCAAAGATAACAGCCAGTGGCTCTGCAATCACATCAGTCAACTCGCTCAGCATCCTCGAGTGCACCACGTCCCATGGACTTGTACACATACAGCTTTTCTAAATAGTCCCTAACCTGTTCTTCTGCCACCGTCAGCTGTTCAGCTTTGGCCTTCCTGACTTCATCCCTGCATGCCTGTGTAATACCCTTACAGTCCTCCCTAGTTGTTTGTCCAAGTGTCTATTTATATGCTTGCTTGTTGTGTTTTAGATCACTGAAGAGTTCCCTGCTCAACCAAGCTGGTTTTCTGCCACACTTGCTAGTCATTCTGCACATCAGGATCATTTCTTCCTGCACCCTTAGTCAGGCTTCTTTAAAGCACAGCCAGCTCTCCTGAACCCCTCCCCCCTCAGACTGGCCTCCCAGGGGATGCTGCCCATCTTGCCCTGAGCTAGTTGAAGTCTGCTTTTCTGACATCCAGGGTCCTTACTCTGCTGCTCTCCTTCCTTTCCTCAGGATCCTAAGCTCAATCATCTCGTGGTTGCTGCTGCCCAAGTTACCATCCACTAATTTCCCACCAATTCTTCCCTGTTTGCAAGCAGTAGGTCGAGAAGAGCACAGCCCCTAGTTGGCTGCTACCAGCACTTGTGCCAGAAAGTTGTCCCCACCACCTTCCAAAAACTTCCTGGATTACCTTTAGATAGCTGTATTACTCTCCCAGCAGATGTCAGGGTGATTAAACCCCCGTGTAAGAACCAGGGTGTGTGATCAGGAAACTTCCGCTACCTGTTTGAAGAAAGCCTCATCCATCTCACCCTCCTGTGATGGGTTCTGGGCCTTGTATACAGATCCCATCACATCAATATCTATAAGTATCGGGATGGTATCTTGGGCCGCAGGCTTCCTCTTAGCTCAATGCCCAGGTGGGCAACACCTGATGGAGGGTGACCTAGGACAGTGCTGTCCTCAAGACCCACACCTGTCCTGATGTTGCATCCATATGGTTCATTTGTTTAGTAATCCAAGTCCATATGCCGAATCAATTCCAGGTAAGTCAGGGTGTGTCATATCCGTTCATTCCTCTTTCACTAATGCTTTCATTCTCTTATAGAGCATGCCAGGCACACTGCATCCCAATCATGCAGATTAACATTATAACTTCACATACAATCAATATTACTATGGGGTGTAACATTACATTTAAAACACCTGTTGCTGTGGGAGACCATCCCAGGAGTGGCTCCCTAGTTTTTCAACCTTACTCAGAATTTTCATAATTTGTTCACTATCGTGGGAGACCTCAATGATCAATTGTTTGGCTCTTTTCTCATTTTCCTTCAGCATGCTGACCAATTCTGGATGCTGCAACAATTCCTGGACTACCTTCATTGACATCCCTCGGGGAACTGTTTCCAAAGCTTTAAGCATCATTAAATTAACTGTGTTTACATACGATAGCCAATCATGTAGAATTAACTCAAAGTCACACCAGCTGATGCTCTTTACATTGCATACACAAAAAGTGGCATTATACCAATATATCTTGTATTTAAACCAATTATTAACTTCAACTTCTAGGCATGCTATATTGACACAAACACATTCCTTATCCACTTGGTACACTATAGAATAGTTTCCTTCTTGAATAGTTGATCTGGTAGTCACATTGGGCCATGCATTCCTCCTTTGATGCTGCAGTTACCAGGATGTCGTTGACATAGGAGTTGACATTTCCTTTGTCACTCTGGCAGCCGTTCCCACATCCGCGCTACGTACTGGTGGCAATGTGATAGGTTGTTATGATGCTTTTACTTTCTATTCCAAGCCATTCACTTTGAATGAATCTATGATACCCTTGAGGGAACCTAGTGAAAGTGAACGGCTTGGAACAGAACGTAAAAGCAAATTTATACCAGTGATTAGGGTTTACAGGAATTGCAAAGAAGGCATTGGCAAGATCAAGTACAGTGAATCAAGTCGCCCCATGGGCGATACTTGCCAGCACCTCTGGATGTTTGGCCACAATAGCTGCCAGGGCCGGAGTCCTTCAATGTAACTGCCGGTAGTCTACAGTCAACTGCCAAGTCACTCTGTCAGCCTTCATCACTGGCCATATTGGGCTGTTTACCAAACTGTGGGCCTCTATCAACACTTCCTGCTCCATGTGGGCCTCGATCGTTTCCCGGCTGCTCGGCTCCACTTCCCAAGGAAACCTGTATTGCTGCTGTGGCCTTAGGTCTTTTCCTTTCACCTCCACACAGATGTCGATTTTTCCACATTGGAGCTTGTGTGTTGCCCACACCTGGTTAAAATTTAATGCCAACATCTTTATATCCCCTTCCCACTCTGGGAAGGTCAACGCCTCTGCAGCTTTCACAGCTGTGCAATCTGTGTCGGGTCAGGATAACCATCATTTGATTTGGGCTTCCTGTAATCCTGAGGACCTTATTAGGAAAATCCACAAGTATTCCCCACTTCCTCATGATATCGCTACCCAAGATGTCCACTTCACCCAATTTGAACAAACTGAAACACATCTCTCCAATTTGGGATCCAATCTTTGCCCTTCTCGAAGTAGTGAACCTTACCCTCTGTTCTGAGCCATCAAAGCCTTCTAATATTATATCTCAAGCTGGTATCCACTTAGAGAATGGTTCTCTCTCATTACTGACCAAACTATACATGGCACCTGTGTCAATTAGCATACGTTGTTTGTGCCACAGCACTCCTTTATTAAAATCATCCTCAAAGGAACTAAAACAGCAGGACACCCCTAGCTATCGTAATGCATTGGTGCCAAATGATATTCAGTAAGCTGGGAACCAGGGAGTGCCGAGCTGTCTCAGTCTGAACTCTTATTGTCTGCCTTCGGAGGTGGGGGCAGACTTTTGCCGTCTTTGCCATTAGAAACATTCTGCTTTTTATACTCAGTGAGTAACTCTAGCAGTTGGATGGTGGGAAGGCTATGGATAACTTCCTGACTGGTATATTTCAATAATTCCTTCCATATTGAATCTCTAAAGTCCAAACAAGAGGGACAAAACTCCCATTTCTCATTCTTTTGATAACCTTTCTTGCCTGTTTCCGTCTCTCTGGGATGCACTTTGCTACTGTTTTCCCGACATCCCTATTTCTGGCTGGCAGCTGCTGCTTAAATCTGTCAGACGCTCTCACAGCATTAATGTGTGACTGCCATCTCTGCAGCACTCTCTTACTGCCTGTGCTGTCACCTGTGTCATCAAAACGCACTTGGTCCAGTCACTTCCTAAACACCTTTTCTTTCTGGTATGCACTCTCTGGTGACACCAACATGACCTTTCCTCGTCTCACTTCCAGACCCCTGCTTGCTTCAAGCTCATATCCCTCAGTAGCTTGGTTCATAATTTCATCTCAAGGAGCATTTTTAATGCCACCTCCTAAGTAAGTTTTCAATTGAGCCATGAAACCCTTAACTAATGGGTGCCTAAATTCAGGCACATCAAACTCATATCTGCCCTGATTCATCCTTGCTAGACCTGCGACCACAAACAATATTTTTTTCCTTTCCACATAGGCCTCGGGGCATTCCCCATTGGCCTGTTTTTCACTATGAAACAGCACAATGGCTGGCTCCATTGGAAAGAATAACTTTAAAATTTCATCTCTAATAATTCCTGACTGTGGTAGGGGGTCAGGCTAGATGATCGGTTCAGGTCCCTCCTGACCCTAGCTACCATGAAACTACTATGAAACTATAGCCGCACTGTTCGGGACTTGCCTATTCCTGATGGCCAAAGGTGATGCTGCGAAATCCAAGTCTCTCCTCGTAGGGCTTGGTCTGCAGGCCCTTAACCATACGAGTGGCCCTTCTCTGGACCCTCTCCAGGTTATCCGCATCCCTCTTGAAGTGTGGCGCCCAGAATTGCACGCAGTACTCCAACCGCGGTCTGACCAGCGCCCGATAGAGGGGAAGTATCACCTCCTTGGACCTATTCATCATGCATCTGCTGATGCACGATAAAGTGCCATTGGCTTTTCTGATGGCTTCGTCACACTGCCGATTCATGTTCATCTTGGAGTCCCCTAGGACTCCAAGATTCCTTTCCGCTTCCATGCCACGCAGCAGGTCATTTCCTAGGCAGTAGGTATGCTGGACATTTTTCCTCCCTAGGTGCAGCACTTTGCATTTCTCCTTGTTGAACTGCATTCTGTTGTTTTCTGCCCACTTGTCCAACCTGT
>NW_005842231.1:1618406-1618627 GCF_000455745.1 Alligator sinensis | reverse complement strand
GGTCTGTAGCAGACCCCTACCACCAAATCCCTTTCTCCTTGCCCCCCATGTAGCCTAACCCACAATCCTTCTACTTCCTCATCCTTGGATTCCGTCTTGATGAGGGTCGATGTATATTGCTCATTGACATAGAGCACAACCCCTCCCCCTTTTTTCCCCACCCTGTCCTTTCTGTACAATCTATAACCCTCAATATGTACCACCCAGTCGTGGGACGAATC
>NW_005842231.1:1604207-1617947 GCF_000455745.1 Alligator sinensis | reverse complement strand
GAGACACCACTGCCGAAGCTGCCAGTTGGTCTCTCGGATGCAGTTCTCATGCCATCTTCCGCGTCCATTCACTGGTAGGATGGAAGAGAATACCACCTGTGCACCAAACTCCCTCAGCACTCTGCCCATTCATTATCCGTCAACTCGTTCTTTCCAAAATATCAATCTTTTGGCAGGGAACTCCCAGACATGTTTGTTCCTGAAGCAGGGTTCTACCCACACCTCGAAAACCTCAATAGCACTTTTCCCTGGACCTCTGGCCTCAGCCACTGTTGCTGAGCCATCCATTTCAATAGCAGCTTCACTACGCATGACAGACACCAAAAGTGCTTGCTAGATAAAATGGTGCGTCGTGCTTCTCTGTCTCTCTCAGTGACAAGGCACAACATACTACTGCGAGCCACTTCAAAAGCATATATGAAATCCAATATACTAAACAGTCAGTGTACCCCCCAAAAGATCTCAGCACAAATACCCTATGTGTGGTGACCCCTCCTCAGTTCAAATGTCCCCCGGACTGCCACACCACAGTACAATCGTAGCACAAAAGTCCAAATTACAAAAATCAAAAAATTAACCACTTCATGCCCACCCAGGGACGCCAATCTGAAAGACGGACACTGCCGGGTGTCCTGAATGCTGACCACCTAAGACAAATCTAAGGGGCGGAGGGTTGTTAGGCCTCCTGAGACAGCCAGGGCCTTTTATGTGTTAACGCTGCTGGTTGTGGATTTTGGGGTCAAGGATATACATAGAGCTACAGCCCACCCTTATATACCCTATAAATACACAGAGGCTCCAGTAAAGTTCAAAAGTATATTATAAACTCACAATCACAACAAAAACAAGATTAACAGTAGGAAACGTACATAACATCAAGCATTAACTATACACACTGGTTAACTGCACTGCACCATAACCAGCGAAGGGCAGCGAAGGGCCTTCACAGGCTCCCTGAGCTGGAGTAACAGTCAGGCCCTCAGTCTTTTCCCTCAGAGGGTCGAAAGCGAGAGAAAGGTGATAATTACCAATCCAGCTGGTGATCAAGGTCCTGATCCAATAATGCTTTTACAGGTAAGTATCCAATTATAATCCAATCCGATAGGCCACCCATCTCTCTCTCACTGCTAGTCACTGCTTATACACCTCAGACACTCAGGTGTGATCACCAACCAAGTAAGCTCACACACCGTTCAAACCTCGAGTACTCTCAAGCATCCATACTCCATTTGCGTGCCAGATCACACCTCAGGTTTCCTTAAATACTCACCAAAATCACACCATGTGTCAGTCATTCTTCTCACCAATCATACTCGTGTGCACATGACACCCTACTCTTGTGCTCTTGGCACTCAGGTACAGCACACGGCACTCAACTGGACCACACAAACTACTGCGCAGGCTCCCCACACGTAAGTGGGTCACTGATATCAAGGTGGAAATTTCAGCTCTTCTACAGGTGGGAAGGTTCTAATCAGTGTGCACATGCTCAGGAGGGATCTCATGTCATCCAACACCTGGCCTGGTGGTCTATAGCAGACACCCATCATGACATCAGCTTTGTTGCTCTTCCCTCTGACCCTAACCCAGAGACTTTCAATAGATCTGTCTCCAGGTGTCTCACTGAAGCTCTGAACAATCAGACGACTTTTTTACATGAAGCACAACTCCTACCTCTCTTCTCCCCAGCCTGTCCCTCCTGAACAGTTTATACCCATCCATGACAGTGCTCCAGTCATGACAGCTATGCCACCAAGTCTCTGTTATTTCAATCATGTTGTAGTTCTGTGACTCTGCAAGGACTTCCAGTTTGTCCTACTTGTTTCTTAGGCTCTGTGCACACCTGCTTCCCCTCTTACTTCCAGACCTGGTCTCCATCCCCTGGCAAAAGCTCTCCTCACTATGTTTACAAGCTTGTCTGTGAAGATGCTCTTCCCTCTCTTTGTCAGATGGATCTCTTCTCTTTCTACCAGTCTTTTTTCTTGGAACAACATCCCAGGGTCAAAGAAGCCAAAGCCCAGCTGGGATCATCATCTGTGCATGCATGTATTGATCTGCAGGATGCATCCGCACCTGCCCAAGCCCTTCCCCTTGACTGGAAGGATCAAGAAGAAGACCACCAGAGCCCCTATCCCCTTCACCCTTGCACCCAGAGCCCTTTACATACTTTTAATCTGCTCTGGGTCACCCCTGCCAGTATCATTTGTGTCCACATGGATGAGCAGCATGGGGTAGTAGTCAAAGTGGGTTGCTAAATCTTGGTAATCCTTCTGTGACATCATGGATTTGGACTCCAGGCAAGCAGCAGACCTCCTGAGACAACAGGTTAGACCAGCAGATGGATGTCTCCGTCCCCCAAAGAAGGCAGTCTCCTACCACCACCACCCATTGCTTCCTCTCAGTGGCAGTGGTCTTGATCCTCCCAACCTCAGGGTTGCCTGGCCTGGCCTCTCTCTACCAACAGAAAGTGTTCCTGCTCCTCCTTCTCTGTTGTTAGGCCTCCATATCTGTTCTCTAAGCAAACTGCTACAGATGGAGATGAGGAGTTTTGCTTGATGCCAGAAATCACAAGCTTCCAGCTTCCCCCTTCCCGGGAGTCCTTAGCATGTCCCTCGTCGTGATGTGCGGGTCATTGTCCAGGAAGCCGAAGCCTGCCTCGAGACACCACTGCCGAAGCTGCCAGTTGGTCTCTCGGATGCAGTTCTCATGCCATCTTCCGCGTCCATTCACTGGTAGGATGGAAGAGAATACCACCTGTGCACCAAACTCCCTCAGCACTCTGCCCATTCATTATCCGTCAACTCGTTCTTTCCAAAATATCAATCTTTTGGCAGGGAACTCCCAGACATGTTTGTTCCTGAAGCAGGGTTCTACCCACACCTCGAAAACCTCAATAGCACTTTTCCCTGGACCTCTGGCCTCAGCCACTGTTGCTGAGCCATCCATTTCAATAGCAGCTTCACTACGCATGACAGACACCAAAAGTGCTTGCTAGATAAAATGGTGCGTCGTGCTTCTCTGTCTCTCTCAGTGACAAGGCACAACATACTACTGCGAGCCACTTCAAAAGCATATATGAAATCCAATATACTAAACAGTCAGTGTACCCCCCAAAAGATCTCAGCACAAATACCCTATGTGTGGTGACCCCTCCTCAGTTCAAATGTCCCCCGGACTGCCACACCACAGTACAATCGTAGCACAAAAGTCCAAATTACAAAAATCAAAAAATTAACCACTTCATGCCCACCCAGGGACGCCAATCTGAAAGACGGACACTGCCGGGTGTCCTGAATGCTGACCACCTAAGACAAATCTAAGGGGCGGAGGGTTGTTAGGCCTCCTGAGACAGCCAGGGCCTTTTATGTGTTAACGCTGCTGGTTGTGGATTTTGGGGTCAAGGATATACATAGAGCTACAGCCCACCCTTATATACCCTATAAATACACAGAGGCTCCAGTAAAGTTCAAAAGTATATTATAAACTCACAATCACAACAAAAACAAGATTAACAGTAGGAAACGTACATAACATCAAGCATTAACTATACACACTGGTTAACTGCACTGCACCATAACCAGCGAAGGGCAGCGAAGGGCCTTCACAGGCTCCCTGAGCTGGAGTAACAGTCAGGCCCTCAGTCTTTTCCCTCAGAGGGTCGAAAGCGAGAGAAAGGTGATAATTACCAATCCAGCTGGTGATCAAGGTCCTGATCCAATAATGCTTTTACAGGTAAGTATCCAATTATAATCCAATCCGATAGGCCACCCATCTCTCTCTCACTGCTAGTCACTGCTTATACACCTCAGACACTCAGGTGTGATCACCAACCAAGTAAGCTCACACACCGTTCAAACCTCGAGTACTCTCAAGCATCCATACTCCATTTGCGTGCCAGATCACACCTCAGGTTTCCTTAAATACTCACCAAAATCACACCATGTGTCAGTCATTCTTCTCACCAATCATACTCGTGTGCACATGACACCCTACTCTTGTGCTCTTGGCACTCAGGTACAGCACACGGCACTCAACTGGACCACACAAACTACTGCGCAGGCTCCCCACACGTAAGTGGGTCACTGATATCAAGGTGGAAATTTCAGCTCTTCTACAGGTGGGAAGGTTCTAATCAGTGTGCACATGCTCAGGAGGGATCTCATGTCATCCAACACCTGGCCTGGTGGTCTATAGCAGACACCCATCATGACATCAGCTTTGTTGCTCTTCCCTCTGACCCTAACCCAGAGACTTTCAATAGATCTGTCTCCAGGTGTCTCACTGAAGCTCTGAACAATCAGACGACTTTTTTACATGAAGCACAACTCCTACCTCTCTTCTCCCCAGCCTGTCCCTCCTGAACAGTTTATACCCATCCATGACAGTGCTCCAGTCATGACAGCTATGCCACCAAGTCTCTGTTATTTCAATCATGTTGTAGTTCTGTGACTCTGCAAGGACTTCCAGTTTGTCCTACTTGTTTCTTAGGCTCTGTGCACACCTGCTTCCCCTCTTACTTCCAGACCTGGTCTCCATCCCCTGGCAAAAGCTCTCCTCACTATGTTTACAAGCTTGTCTGTGAAGATGCTCTTCCCTCTCTTTGTCAGATGGATCTCTTCTCTTTCTACCAGTCTTTTTTCTTGGAACAACATCCCAGGGTCAAAGAAGCCAAAGCCCAGCTGGGATCATCATCTGTGCATGCATGTATTGATCTGCAGGATGCATCCGCACCTGCCCAAGCCCTTCCCCTTGACTGGAAGGATCAAGAAGAAGACCACCAGAGCCCCTATCCCCTTCACCCTTGCACCCAGAGCCCTTTACATACTTTTAATCTGCTCTGGGTCACCCCTGCCAGTATCATTTGTGTCCACATGGATGAGCAGCATGGGGTAGTAGTCAAAGTGGGTTGCTAAATCTTGGTAATCCTTCTGTGACATCATGGATTTGGACTCCAGGCAAGCAGCAGACCTCCTGAGACAACAGGTTAGACCAGCAGATGGATGTCTCCGTCCCCCAAAGAAGGCAGTCTCCTACCACCACCACCCATTGCTTCCTCTCAGTGGCAGTGGTCTTGATCCTCCCAACCTCAGGGTTGCCTGGCCTGGCCTCTCTCTACCAACAGAAAGTGTTCCTGCTCCTCCTTCTCTGTTGTTAGGCCTCCATATCTGTTCTCTAAGCAAACTGCTACAGATGGAGATGAGGAGTTTTGCTTGATGCCAGAAATCACAAGCTTCCAGCTTCCCCCTTCCCGGGAGTCCTTGTCCTCTTCCCTCCTTAGCACTACCTCTGAAAGTCCTTCCTCCATAGTCCTAGAGGTTTCATTCAGCATCAAATCAATAAAGTTAACATGGCAGAGGATGCTTCAGAGCTTTACCATCACCTCTTGTAGCTCTCTTGCCTGCTACCCAAGGGACACCAGCAGGAGGCACCACTCACATTGCAGGCACTCCTCTACCTTGCTGTCACTGGAAGGAATCTGCAAGCTGCAATCTCCACAGCATGAAACCAGGACCTGGGTGGAAGCCTCGACAGTGAACAGTCCTGCTTGGACAGACACCTCACAGGTGAAAGCAAAGGAAGAGCTGGCATTGACAGCGGTTCTGGCATTGCAGCGTCCTCCAGACATTTCTCTGGGTCTCTTAATCCATTGCCTCTCTCTTCCTGCCCCTCTTTTCAAGCAGACCTTCCCTACCAAACTCCCCTGTAAGCTAACTTCTGAGTTTTAGCTACTTACACTAAGAGCTTACCTAAAGGTTTCCCTTCTAAGAGGGGGCATCAAGCGAACCTGCAAACTGCTCCGCTAGCTGCCCCTGGCCGCTCACTGACTGCTGTGCTTTGGGCTGAACTCTGTACTGTTGCTGGGGGTTAGGCATGTTCTAAGCATGCCTACCAGATCAGACCCTGAATCTATTTCAGAATGTAGGTGCCAAAAGGGCTTAAGCAGGAGGCAGGGACCAAAGATACTCAGCTCAGCCAAGATAGTGGGCAGTTCTGCAGTAGCAGAAATTTTAGACACAGTTAAACAGGATTTTGTAGATCTCTCAGTTGTGCTTGTGTTCCTAAATTCTACCCACATTAAATTGCACTTTAAATTGCACAAAAACAGTCAGCCCATAATGTCCCATTCACAGCTTCTAGCCAGGTTACATGCACTCTAAAACACTTTACAGGATTAGATGTCATCCATGAGAGATGAGAGATGAGAGAGTATCTAGTTTGAAACATTAGCAGCATGATTTTAGACGCCTCCAAGATTAGGGGTAGCTGAGCTGGTGTTTAGAGGATCTTTGTAGAACCTCAAGCTGGACTTAGGTGCTAAATGAGACCATTAGGCACTAAGTCCCCCGGCAGATCTGACCCTCAGAGACAATGGGATATTTTAAAACTGATCCATGACTACTTTTTGTTATGGATAACTAACCTGTTTTGCACTTTCATTCTTAAGTTCTAAGTTTCCCAGAGTCAGAATGATGAAATTGGCTTTAATGATCGGAACACTATTAAATTTAGTCATGCCACTGAGGTTAGATCCCAGAAGTCCTACTAATACCAGTTCCAGTTTCCTAATTACCCTGTCCTTTAAAATGCATTATGCCTAGCAGCACATTTGTTCAAGGAACATTAATTTATCAGAGCTTTAATTTCTTCTTCTCCAGTACTTCATGCCTCAAGTCACCCATAACCACAATTTTGTTATCTACAAGTGTTTGCTAAATTATTACAGAATCTCTCTTACTTTTTTGCCCTGAGGATATCTTATATATCTCTTTTACTTGCTCATTAGTCCTCTTGTAGCATCTAATTGCTCTACTACAGTGGATCAGTTCACAATATACATCTGTTCTTACAGTCATACCCCATCAAACTGTAGTCTTATCATCTAAGCATTGATAGCAGCTCAACACCTAAATTGAAAATCTAATTTAAAAAAATCCTCTGGCATTTTTCACAAGTGAATAAGGTGTTATATATCCAAATGTAATTCCACCTTCAGTAATTACATTCTGTCTCCCTAAGATTACCCCTACATGTTTTAATTGCCTCTAGAGTGTTTGACCCCTGTCCTAAATCATTGTATTGTGTATTGTACAGTGTTCAGGCATGACTGCACTTAAGTAATGGGTGAAATGGCATCCATAAAAAAATTATTATGGACATTGACAGTCAATGGAGCACCTCTGGCATCCAGAACAGATAGGAAATTGTTGGCAAGAAGAGCATCTTGGGCAGGGCTTGTCATCCCTAACCATGGGACAAACAGGGTTTTAGTAATTAGGAAAGAACCAGGATAAAGACCTAATATTAGGAGGATGCTTGACAGCTGGGAGGATGCTTGTCAGAGAGCTCCCAAGTTTGGTTATTTTACTCCTCCCTCAACAACACTATAAAGGTTTTCTGTTTCAAGAATCTGGGTCACTATCTACATCACAAAAATCTCTTTGGAATTTTCCATCACTCCTGGCAGTCTCAAAAGATACCAAGGACTGAATGGGCATAGAGACTAGAATAACTCCCTGACTCCAGGAGATGGGTCCCCCAATACATGGTTACTGGCAGAAGCTTGTGTTCCTGCTATCGATACCTGTTCTGTGCTATTGTAAATTGTGGCTTCTATAGCTAAATCCTCAAAATTCCTTAGAAATTGCAACACCTCCCTACCAGGCTCCTACCAGAACACACTCAGCCCTCAGCTAGGTGCCCCACAATGAGTGAGGAGAATCCTGTGTATAAGAAAGGGATCTTCAGACACCAGGCAAGCTGCCAGAGCTAGCCATAGCCAGGGCTGCAATGCAAAGAATGGATTGGGGCTGAAGTGCCTAAGTAGGAGACTGGTCAGACATAAGCAGCTCTCTCATCAGGATTCTCAGCTGTGAACTGGCACAAGATGCCCAAGCCCAGTTTTCCTTCCTCTGTAATGTATTGTTGTAATTCAGACATCTCACTGCCTGTTTACTTTGGTTAAACAATTGTTCTTATGTTTTCAGTTTATTACCACTTCCTTCATACTGTTTTTGCTTTCCTTCCAGCTTATGGTAAATGCCACAAGAGAGCCCCTCCTATATGCCCGTGCACAGCACAAGATAAGACAACACCTTCTAAATAAATCACTCCTGCCTCAGCAGGAGCCTCACTGTTCTCCACATCAAGGCATGGCATCTTTGCTTTCATCCATTAATTAAATATTGATGCCAGTCATCCTACTTAATATTTACATTCTTGTTTCTTAATGGTTAACAGGCCACAGTGGGTCGGCTACTTACAAATTCCCCATGTCGTATCTTCCTCGGTTTCAGCAGACTGATTCTGTTTTGAATCAGTCTCCTACACACTTACCAGCTAAGAAAAAATGCAAAAAGCTAAAACTGAGTCATGGTAGTGTCATTTTTCTATATATCAGAATGGGAGACTGACTGAATAGGAAAGGGAGAATTGCTTCTCTTGAAAGATACTGCAAGGCAGGTGGGCAGCTGATGGTGGGAATAGAAAACCCGTCTGTTTGGGTGGAGATAGGGTATGTGGAGGGTACAATTTTTAAAGTAAAGATGGACATCACAAGAGCATATTGTGTATAAATGCCCTTTGTAGCCTGCCTTTGAAAGCTATTATTTGCATGCTCAGGTGCAGTTGCTGTAGCCTTTTGAGGGTGCAGACACTTGAACAATACTGCCAAATTATGGGGCCCAAGGTTACGAAGGTGTGTCAGGTGTGAGTTTGAGCCCCTTCACTCTAGTCAGCAAGGATAACCTAGGAAATAGATAGTGTAAGGTGAAAATTGGAGGGGAGAGGAGAGATTTACTCCAGAATCCACTGATTTAGTCACTGGATTAAATGACTAAATCCAGTCATTTAAGGTATTGGAGGTTACAGGTATCATCCCCCACAGATCTTGGTCTTGGGTTCATGTTGTTTAATACATCGTCAATAGTTAGGGCCATATTTCACGTTACACTTACGATGTGCTAACAGCACTTAACATGCAAGTGTCCAAGTGTTCAACAGTAAAACATAAGCTAAGTGTGACCACATCATAGCAAAGTTATTATTGTTTTTTGCAAGAGAAGTTTCTCCAGATTGTATGAACTAATACACGTTCAGTTATCATCTGACCGTTCCACATAGATAATTCAAGTTCCAAGATGCCAGTGTAATGCAGGGGCTGGGATTGTCAGTCTTAGCCATCACACTGCATTGATCTTTTGAACTAGCCCCAGCCCCAGCGCAAAGCCAGAGCCAGGATCAACAATCAACTGATTGTCAGTTGCACCCCTGGCATTGCACAGGAGTCTTGAACTGGTTCCAGTGAGCTGTAGGGCTGGGACTGGGATTCTCAATCTCATGCCGTCCACCACAACACACACAGTTCAAGACTGCCAGCACCAAAATCTGGCAAAAGAACAACAGCAACAGAGCAACACCCTCTCCCAGATTCAACTCTCTTGTATCTCCATCTAGCCACCACCAGTGGCAGAGACCCAGCTCACTCCAGCATGTCTTGGGCAGGTGCTCCTGAGCTAAGCAGGGCTGGGCACAAGGCAGGGAGGGTGCAATCTTTGTGTGCAGGATTGTACATCTTCACGGGCAGACATGAAAGCTATGGCGCGCGGTGCCGGGGTCAGTTTTGATCCCCAATTCAGTGCCGAGTTCAGAGCAGGCTGAGTTTGTAGCAAGCACTATTGTGTGACTGCTCAGAACACATTCTAACTTGATACAGCATGGTGATGCTTACTACAATCTAAATGAATTACGTGTTAAGCTCCTTGTCCCATGAGACAAGGCCCTGTGTAAAGCACCAGCCTTAATTTGATCAGGAGTGAGGTCTTTGCTGAAGAGTTGATGTTGTGCTGTGTTCATTCAATTTATAATGCCCCAAAACCAGTCACTGAATTACATGTGTACTATGCCTCCTTTGAAGACAAAACAGAAAATGGAATTAAAATAAGAATAATTACAGTGTGTAGACAATCCCTGAAAGTTTTTCTATCAGATTGTCCTAGCCTCTAGCCTTGCTCTCTTCTGTCCTCACTCATTCTCTCCTTCAGCTGAAAGAAGTGAAGACTCTTCCCTCCCATTGTCTGTATTATCCATTACAAGCCTATTAGATCCTGGCCAAGTTTCCTCAGCCACTAGAGCTGTAGAGCATTTTCACTGTTGTACATCACCAAATATTCCAGGTGTAGACCTGCAAGAGTCTCAGTAATCTGGGATACAGAGCACCCGCAGCTCCCATCTGAAATTATGGGGAGGCGGATGCTGAACATAGTACAGGATCAGACCTTTCATTTTGTTAGCTGAAGCTTTTCTGCTGCCTTCTGTTGCAGGTCACTAAATGTTCAGCTGAAGAGCAGCTGTTTCTAAAGGCCCCAGTCTATAACTAGTAATAACCATTTTTGCAACTTTTATCAAAGTCTTTTCATGAACCTTTCTATGTCTGTGATGAGGTCTTGAAGTAGACAACTTCAATTCATATTTCTTATCGAAATAGCTGAAATTCTCTGCTGCTGAATGGTAGGCCATTATCTACAATTAGTTTATGGCTCTTAATAGCTATTATTGCAAAGATGGATTTCTGTACAGGGTAAATGTCTTGCTGAAGGTCCTGTTAGTAAGGCTCTCCCAGGGAGAGTGAAGTGGTATTTGGTTACTGAAGCGATCAGCTTACCCTCCAAGCTGAAATAAATTGGCACCAAGCTAGTGATATAGGTGATTGTTGTTGTTCTTTGTCATTTATGTAGTACCATAAGTGTGCATAGCAGTTTAAAAAGAAATAGAAAAAGCCCCTCCACTAAAGAGTTTAAGGTCTAAGTTAGGAAAAAAGACGACAAACATCTGTGACAAACAGTAGGTAGGGAGGCAAGGGGGAGAAACAAAAGCGTAACATAAGGTCATGTGGTAAATTCAGACAGAATTACAGCTTTTCTCCTCTGCTTATGAAAGTATCTGTGTGAGCACAAGCATGTGTCATTTCTGAGGAGGAAAAACTATGGATTTATGAGTCTCCTTGAAGAAGTGCATTTTGAGGAAGGACACAAAAGAGCAGGGAGTAGAGGCAGAGTGGATGGGGTCATGAACCTCATTTTACTTTTCATTATGAGTAATAGTGCTAAACTGATCCTCAGATCTTTCATTTTCTCTAATTTAACACTATTCTTCTTGCTTCCTGCATTACTGACCTGACATTATAGCTGCATCGAATGCTTTATTACAAGGCTAATCACTACTTTAAATGCATATGAAAAGATTTCAGCAATAGTGCTTTTTCTCTTGCATGGTTTTGAGTTGTGATTTTTGTCCTTTTTACATAAAAGAATGACTGCAGACTTAAAAATTTGGATTACTTTAATCAATTCAAATGTCACATAGGTTCTGAAACTTAACACAGACAGTCATTGTTTCCCATATCTTGACTGTACTCTATAGAACAGCCCCAGTCTAACCTCTGTTGTTTTAGCTCAACACACACTTGTTCTAGGCACTTCATTATAGACCGGTGGTTCTCAACCCTTTCAGACTCAAGACACCCCTTGCCAGACTCCCAACACTTCTCTGTAACTTCTGTGAATTGAGTGTTATCCCACTTCAAATACTAATCCATTTCTTACAGAGCTTACCTCCTTGCAGAGGGGGGAGGCAGTTGGAGCACAGGAGCAGCCAGGCAGGGAGAGACTGAGCCTGCCCTTATCTGCTCATCTCAAACCTGAAGCCTAAGCCTGCCTTTATTTTCTTATCCCCTCACACCTCCCTTATCTCCTCAAACTTCCTGCAGAGCCCTTCAAAGGATCTGCTGCCATCCTGGCTGAGAACTACTGTTATAGGTAGAGGTGCACCAATACATCAGTCTGATATCGAATTGGCACCAATATAAAGACAACTGGCAATATCAGAAATCAGCCTGAAGTGACAGATAATTTGGCCGATAAATGACTGTGTGCGCGTGCAGCCACAACACAGCATGCAGGCAGTGATGAGCACAGCCCGGCAGCTTGGCGAGCTGCATGCAGCTGGTAAGTCTGTTGTGGTGGAAGGGGAGGGAGGAGGAAAGAGGAGTGGGGGGCCAGATCAGTGCACCCATGCCATGGGGAGGGGGGGAGGAACGTGTGCCCCCCGGATCTGCATGGGGCAGGGCAGGGCAGGGCAGGGCAGGCTACAGCAGCAGGCTGGGGCCAGGGTTCACGCTGGGCTCTACCTGGTGAGGGGGTTGGGGTTGGTCCACACTGCACATGACTGGTGGCAGCACCGGGAGAGGGACTACAGGGGGGGGCTGCAACCACCCCAAGTTTCACCATAACTCCCCCATAGCCCCTCTCCCAGCACCACTGCTGCCCACCCTGAGCGCAGCACAGCCCAGCTCCCCCCCGCCCCTCCTTAGGGAAGAGCCCAGCACAGCCCCGGCCCCAGCCCACAGCTTTAGCCCAGCCTGCCCCACCCCACACAGATCTGGGGGTACACGGCCCCTGTGCCGTGTATGTGCGCAGCAGCAGGATCTGCTTCCTCTCCCTGCACCCCCCAAATGAGCCACTCACAGCCCCATTCTGTGCCCCATCCCACCTCGGTTGGGCAGCACCTACCCCAGCCCCAGCCTCACTCCCTCCCTCACCATGGGGGCCTTGATCTGCCCCCCCCCCACACACACACACACCCCTTCCACCAGAACAGACCTACTGGTTGCACACAGCTGTATCAGAAATCGGACTGGTATCGGCCAATATGCCTCCTTAAAAATTGGCTATTGGTATTGGCCCCCAAAATCTCTATCGGTGCACCCTTAGTTATAGACTTTCAGAGGTATAGCCTTCTGGTATTTTCCTAGCTTTCACTGGGGTCTCAACTATTTATACATATTGGAAATTTACATATTAACCCATAAGTGCATGCGCACACATGTGCGTGTGTCTGTATGTGGTTGCATGTGTGCGTGCATGCACACAAATATGAACAAATTATATATAGCTTCAGTGTGTTAATATGATTGACAACTAGAAGAATTACTGATTTCAATAATATAAGGAGAACCTGGCTTTAGAAATGTATTATATACATTACATCTAGAAGTCCTAGATATATATTTTTAAGTTGTACATTTTGCTTTGCACAAGTTGTCACTTGCATTGCAAACTGTATTATTGCTTGTAATTCTTTGCATCACAATACCTAGAGGCCCTATCCAAGGTTGTTGCCTTACTGTAATAGAGTGCTTTTTCACATAGCAAGGAGTCTCTCTAGCAAAAGTATTTTCAATCTACTCTCCTGCTCTTATTGTAGGCAATTCTCCATTTCAAGTTATGCAATTTGGAAGAAGAAAATCTTTAACAGTTTCTGCATGCAAAACACAAAAAGATTATCCAGTTCTTAGTAGGGACACAGTAGAATATGTATTATTTGCACAATTTGTCCAGTCATTTTGTATTCTCACACAATTCCATATAGCCACTGTAGAATTTAAATAAGGATACAGATATCTTTACTTTAAAAAAAACAAAAACCTCCTTAAATGCCTGCTATAAAAATTTGACTGAAATTCATTTTAATATATAATTGTTAAGATTTTATATCTACTTACCCTTTGATCGTTGTCTTTGTTTTAGGAGCCCTTCATTTTCTTCTTGTCCATATAGCTTTCAACACACTCATCATGAAACTCCCTTGTACATATCTGCACAGTGTTAGTGGCTTGACAGATTGAAAGGACTTTGAGGAAAACCAATTATTTTTTATGATGACATGTATAACATTTCTTTCCCT
>NW_005842231.1:1599237-1604143 GCF_000455745.1 Alligator sinensis | reverse complement strand
CCCTACACACATCATTTATTGGTTTTACTATAATATTTTTACAACTTCTGCATGGGCACTTTCTTAAGTTCCGCAGCTACTTCATAGATCAGACCCCACCTGCCCATTTCATGAGTTATAATAATGATGATTTTTCTTTTAACATGTATACTACAGCAGCACCTCCAGGTCAACCAGGTCATGGCATCATAGTGCTAGGCAACAAAGATATAGAAAATGTGGACTTCCAGTGTCAAAATAGTGTAGTATGAATATCACTTCCGCACCTAAGGTCTTTCCTGCTAATTCCATACATTCCATTCTCCCTAGAACCTAGCTTATTTTTGTTGCTTAATCCAAAAGTATTTCACTTTCACCAAATTTGTACTAATTAGTACTCCTTTGTTTAAGGTTTTTTGCCAATCTCTAGCTTTTCGTCCTATGGGGAACATGGACATAAATTTGAATGGCATTGATCTCTTAATCAACATTGGATCTGCCAGCTGATAAACAGACATTGCACAGATTTAACCATTTAGGTTACACTAAGAAAACTACGACCCATAGTTCACCACGAGGCCAGCGCCATTTGTCCTAGCAATTAAGAAAGCTCAGAATAGGCAGACCTCAAGCCTCTTCTTTGTTTTGTATGCTATTCATTTAATGAGTAATGCTGTTCTTTAAATTACACAGCATAATTTTCCAATGTAGAAATGACTGAGAAGTCTCCCACTGCTTCTCTTTGAATGGGCTGGTGGGGGAGGGGCTTTACTATTTAGATGCGCTTTGGCCTGACTGATAGAAGCAAAGCATATCGGGGCTCTATGGAGCTAAACAAAATAGCTCTTTGCTTGCTTCCGATCACTTTTTTTTTTTTATATCCGTTTCTTATATTTCGGTTTCTCTCCGATCGCCATGTAACACTTCATGGTAGGCTGGCTTTTAAAACAGAAGGTTCAGTTATGAATTTGGTTCCTCCTACTCCTCATACTCCTACTGACTTTTTAAAAACACATACCTTACACAAGTCCCAGTCTGTGCTGTCTGTAGTAGGTCTCGATTTTCTCAGTGACAAAAGAGAAGTAGTGCTGTTTCATGAGTTGCTGAGGCACGTTAAAGCATTTTAGAGGACTCCTGGGATAGTCTTCTCAGCAAGCAGCACACTTTTGTCAATGCTAGATAGCATGCAAAGAGGATCCCAAGATCATTGTCTTCTTTTGATACTGAAGGAGTATCAGATGAGAACCAAGAGAACTTCAGAATGATCTATTGGGATAGGCCAAAGGTGATGCTATAAATTAACTACTACTGCCATTACTGTTGTCACTGCTTTTGCTTCCTGATAGTCTCAGGTTCTTTTCCAATTGCCTTTTATGAGTGATGTCTGTATTTCTATCTAAAAATATATTTTAACAAAAGCATCACAACTTGTCTTCCCTCCCACCCTCCCCTAGCACTTGTGACAAACAAGGCAGATCACAGAACGTGACAATATATTAAGTAAATTATGACCTAAATGCTTCACAGCCTATTAATAGTGCTTGCTTCCACTGGAGTATATTTAGAGTGCCATGTTGTCTCCTATTATTCTTCTGATACTAATTTGAGAGTCCTTGACATTCTAGATAAGTTTGGCTTTTATCCCCTCTAAGCCAGTTTCCTACTTCCCCTTTCTTACTTGCAGGACCAACGCAAAGTTTTTCTGTGCCCCTTCTTAAGTGATTTTCATAATGATTTTTGTGTTTTTAGGATTATTGTGCTGTGCCTAAAGCAAGTTTTAAAGAAAATCGAAGTGAATTCAGCAGAAAGATGCAGTCCCTTAAGCATAGGCAACGTGTAGGGGAGGGCTTGGAGGGTGGGGCTCACGCTGGTGCCCCCCCAATAGGGAGCACTCCAGCTGGTAAGGGCATAGAGAGTGCTAGTGCCTCCTCTGAAATTGGCTCTGCCAGCCGCGCGTTGGCAGTGAAAGTGCCGGCACCACACTCGGCAACTGGCCACTGGGGACCACCCCCCTCCCCCCCGGTCGGCTACTGGGGGACCCTCCCCCCAGTGTCATGACCTGCTGGTGCCTCCCCAGACTCAGGAGGCACTAGTCACCTGTGCTCTTAAGTGCCCACAAAATCAAATGGCTGGAAGGTTATTGTAGCAAAAATTACTTAAATGATAGAGGAAGGGGAATTAGTTCACCATTTCCAGTCTTTTCTTTCAACATGAGTGATTGAAGACTGGGCAAAATGGGAGTTTTGCACGAGTAAAGGGTTCAAACATCTACTGTAGCACAGTCTCTAGCAATACCTGTCTCTAGCAACACTGGTCAGATACCTCATATCTAAAACCAGATGTTAATCTGAAGATAACTAGACTTGAGGAAAATACATTGTAACCAAATGAAGAAAAACAGTGCATTAACAATTCAGGCTAGTTTTCAAATGTGTAATATTAATCACCACATTTCACACTATACAACTCTCCTTTAGTCTTCTCTATTAGCATTTTTATTTCTGCTCCTGATCATTACAGCTGCTTTTGGCACTGAGCCTTAAACGTCCCATTGTAGGTTTGCTTTGCACAATATTAAGAACACGAAGAAACCACACAGACAACTGGATTCCAAATAACGGGTTGCTAACTACACACAAACATATCAGGCCTTGTTACACATATATGCTCTTACATATGCATAAATACACCCTCACACACCCAGTTTCTTAGTTAGGTTTTGATGGTTTTTGAAACAGAAAACAGGAGGCCACTCAAGGCTTTATTTAAAGAGACACTACCAGGTTCCTATTTGCTACAGCTTTAACATATTGTCAACTGTAAAATGTGATAACATGAATATGAATTTGAATTTGATACTGGGATGCAACATTAATCTTAATAATTCTTTTCTACATGTAAGTCAACATTCAGATGACAAACAATTAAAAAGGTAAAGGCCAAGTTTTCATACTTTTAAACAAGTTGAACAGCACTTTACTCTTCAAGTAGCCAAAATAAATTCTGCTCCTCTGTCTCCTCTATTACCTCACACCATAATAGCTCTCATTGTCTGCTCACAGTGAATGGTACTACTCAACCTGTGATAACAGTATCAGGCAAAACAAGTTACAAACATTCAGAAGTTTTGCACAGCTACGTTGAAACTTTTTCATCCTCAATTTACTGGAGGGTTTGCAAAGAGCAGCATCATAGTAATATGCACATGGAATCTGTTTCAGGTTTTTGACCAGAAAGCCTGGTGGCTACTATATGCAGTAGTACAAACAAGCAATATTTAAAAAAAATACTTCTGTATGAGTTGGCATAATCTCAGTATTCCACAGAAATCTTAAAAGTTTACCATAATGTGTTTGATGGTGATTATTAGTGACAGTACTTGCCTTTTCACATTCCATTTCAGCTACACATTAACATCTCTTTAATTTTTAATACATGGTTATGGTTTGATTACAAGGCCACCACTCTCTTTCCAACACTTCTGTGAAATTTTGTCCAAATACTGAAGGGAAATTCAGTATGAATCCTGTCTGCAACTCTCCAAGGACTGTGGACTCTGTAAGACCTTTAAAACCAACCATTTTTCTGGGACTGAACAGCAGTGCATCTTGTCAACCGATCAAGATGAAATGATCCCCTGAAGCAGAGGTTGTGCGCCATGGGAACATTTTTAAAACTCAGCTTGAAACCTATTTCAATATTAATGGGAAGATATTGAAATACTTGCTGAAAGAGCATTTACAATATTGCATTTTACTTCTGAACCTTGCTTTGTACATCTATAGAGAGGGATTAAATAAAAGTAAAACGATGTACGTAATTATAGGAGTAACTAATATAATGCCTTCCTCTCCACAAGGCCAGTGACTTCTATTGTTTGCACTGGTTTTGTGGAATAGAACCAGTTGTCATGAATATTCTTCTCTTTGCAGTGAAGCAAGGAATCAGGCTCTTACGTGGATGGAAACAGCCATAGAAACACCCAGCTTTCAGGTCTCCCTTCTCTGAGACACAGCTCAGTCATGCTACTTACTGCTTTGAACACTTATTTGAAGCAGGTTTAACTCTGCTGGTCTTGACCAAATTCTAGATTGGTCATTTCTGCCTACCTGAGTATCGTGCAGTTTCAACTGGACACTTCTTGCTCTGCACTGCGCCAATGCCTTGTACCTTTGTACTAGGGACAGAAGTTACACATAAACTGGGCTAAGTTATCAGAAACAGGTTTAAACCTGTAACAGAACAGAACTGCAGTACACTTAAACCAGTTCTGGCTATTTTGAAAGTGGTTTAAAATAAACCTGGTTGGATGTAGTATGAGACTTAACTGATTTAAGTCAAACCAGTTTATGGAACTTCTTCCCTAGATCCCTTCCCAGTTCAAGTTAATTCACAATCCCCCAGCATCCCAGGGTGCTTTACAACCCTGGGCTGTCTGGTCCAGCAGAGCAGGGCCTGTCCTACCCCTCTGCTCCCTAGCTGAAGTACTATCATCACTCCTCTGGCTGGCTGAGATGGGTGTGGGGGAAACCCACCCCTCCAGCCCAGCACTAGACCCTCAATCAGGTGCAGCCTAATGTGGGGGGAAGGGGACTACCCCAGGAAGCCAGGAGGCAGGAGCCAAGAGTGGGGCTGAAGTACTGGCTGACTGAGTGGGGGGCATGGCTGGGGCACTCCAGCCCTGCTCCCAACACCAGGGTGCAGATCCAAGCTCCATTGCGGGCTTCCCCTCCCCTCCGCTGTCTCAGAGGCTGGGGGGGAGCGGCTGTGGGATTCTAGCCAAGCTCCCGGCTCCCAGCAGACAGAGTAAAGTAGCTGGTTTGGGCTTCACCTCCCCCCATGCCGGTGGCAGGCTGGAGGGGCGGGTTTCTTCCCACTACCCCGTCCTCAACCCGCCTAAAAGCTGAAGAGCGGGTGTGGCTGGGGG
>NW_005842231.1:1580299-1591597 GCF_000455745.1 Alligator sinensis | reverse complement strand
ACCTGGCCACTGGGGACCACCCCCCTCCCCCCCGGTCGGCTACTGGGGGACCCTCCCCCCAGTGTCATGACCTGCTGGTGCCTCCCCAGACTCAGGAGGCACTAGTCACCTGTGCTCTTAAGTGCCCACAAAATCAAATGGCTGGAAGGTTATTGTAGCAAAAATTACTTAAATGATAGAGGAAGGGGAATTAGTTCACCATTTCCAGTCTTTTCTTTCAACATGAGTGATTGAAGACTGGGCAAAATGGGAGTTTTGCACGAGTAAAGGGTTCAAACATCTACTGTAGCACAGTCTCTAGCAATACCTGTCTCTAGCAACACTGGTCAGATACCTCATATCTAAAACCAGATGTTAATCTGAAGATAACTAGACTTGAGGAAAATACATTGTAACCAAATGAAGAAAAACAGTGCATTAACAATTCAGGCTAGTTTTCAAATGTGTAATATTAATCACCACATTTCACACTATACAACTCTCCTTTAGTCTTCTCTATTAGCATTTTTATTTCTGCTCCTGATCATTACAGCTGCTTTTGGCACTGAGCCTTAAACGTCCCATTGTAGGTTTGCTTTGCACAATATTAAGAACACGAAGAAACCACACAGACAACTGGATTCCAAATAACGGGTTGCTAACTACACACAAACATATCAGGCCTTGTTACACATATATGCTCTTACATATGCATAAATACACCCTCACACACCCAGTTTCTTAGTTAGGTTTTGATGGTTTTTGAAACAGAAAACAGGAGGCCACTCAAGGCTTTATTTAAAGAGACACTACCAGGTTCCTATTTGCTACAGCTTTAACATATTGTCAACTGTAAAATGTGATAACATGAATATGAATTTGAATTTGATACTGGGATGCAACATTAATCTTAATAATTCTTTTCTACATGTAAGTCAACATTCAGATGACAAACAATTAAAAAGGTAAAGGCCAAGTTTTCATACTTTTAAACAAGTTGAACAGCACTTTACTCTTCAAGTAGCCAAAATAAATTCTGCTCCTCTGTCTCCTCTATTACCTCACACCATAATAGCTCTCATTGTCTGCTCACAGTGAATGGTACTACTCAACCTGTGATAACAGTATCAGGCAAAACAAGTTACAAACATTCAGAAGTTTTGCACAGCTACGTTGAAACTTTTTCATCCTCAATTTACTGGAGGGTTTGCAAAGAGCAGCATCATAGTAATATGCACATGGAATCTGTTTCAGGTTTTTGACCAGAAAGCCTGGTGGCTACTATATGCAGTAGTACAAACAAGCAATATTTAAAAAAAATACTTCTGTATGAGTTGGCATAATCTCAGTATTCCACAGAAATCTTAAAAGTTTACCATAATGTGTTTGATGGTGATTATTAGTGACAGTACTTGCCTTTTCACATTCCATTTCAGCTACACATTAACATCTCTTTAATTTTTAATACATGGTTATGGTTTGATTACAAGGCCACCACTCTCTTTCCAACACTTCTGTGAAATTTTGTCCAAATACTGAAGGGAAATTCAGTATGAATCCTGTCTGCAACTCTCCAAGGACTGTGGACTCTGTAAGACCTTTAAAACCAACCATTTTTCTGGGACTGAACAGCAGTGCATCTTGTCAACCGATCAAGATGAAATGATCCCCTGAAGCAGAGGTTGTGCGCCATGGGAACATTTTTAAAACTCAGCTTGAAACCTATTTCAATATTAATGGGAAGATATTGAAATACTTGCTGAAAGAGCATTTACAATATTGCATTTTACTTCTGAACCTTGCTTTGTACATCTATAGAGAGGGATTAAATAAAAGTAAAACGATGTACGTAATTATAGGAGTAACTAATATAATGCCTTCCTCTCCACAAGGCCAGTGACTTCTATTGTTTGCACTGGTTTTGTGGAATAGAACCAGTTGTCATGAATATTCTTCTCTTTGCAGTGAAGCAAGGAATCAGGCTCTTACGTGGATGGAAACAGCCATAGAAACACCCAGCTTTCAGGTCTCCCTTCTCTGAGACACAGCTCAGTCATGCTACTTACTGCTTTGAACACTTATTTGAAGCAGGTTTAACTCTGCTGGTCTTGACCAAATTCTAGATTGGTCATTTCTGCCTACCTGAGTATCGTGCAGTTTCAACTGGACACTTCTTGCTCTGCACTGCGCCAATGCCTTGTACCTTTGTACTAGGGACAGAAGTTACACATAAACTGGGCTAAGTTATCAGAAACAGGTTTAAACCTGTAACAGAACAGAACTGCAGTACACTTAAACCAGTTCTGGCTATTTTGAAAGTGGTTTAAAATAAACCTGGTTGGATGTAGTATGAGACTTAACTGATTTAAGTCAAACCAGTTTATGGAACTTCTTCCCTAGATCCCTTCCCAGTTCAAGTTAATTCACAATCCCCCAGCATCCCAGGGTGCTTTACAACCCTGGGCTGTCTGGTCCAGCAGAGCAGGGCCTGTCCTACCCTTCTGCTCCCTAGCTGAAGTACTATCATCACTCCTCTGGCTGGCTGAGATGGGTGTGGGGGAAACCCACCCCTCCAGCCCAGCACTAGACCCTCAATCAGGTGCAGCCTAATGTGGGGGGAAGGGGACTACCCCAGGAAGCCAGGAGGCAGGAGCCAAGAGTGGGGCTGAAGTACTGGCTGACTGAGTGGGGGGGAGGGGTGGGGGGGCCCAGCGCCGGGCCCCAGGGTGCAGATCCAAGCTCCATTGCGGGCTTCCCCTCCCCTCCGCTGTCTCAGAGGCTGGGGGGGAGCGGCTGTGGGATTCTAGCCAAGCTCCCGGCTCCCAGCAGACAGAGTAAAGTAGCTGGTTTGGGCTTCACCTCCCCCCATGCCGGTGGCAGGCTGGAGGGGCGGGTTTCTTCCCACTACCCCGTCCTCAACCCGCCTAAAAGCTGAAGAGCGGGTGTGGCTGGGGGAATCTCCTGGCTTTGGCTTTCTGTAGTGGCCAGCAGGCTGGGATGCATGCTCTAGTGCCTCCTGGGTACTGGTATGGGCCATTGCAGGGATCTGGCTGCCTTTCCTGTTTGAAAAATGAATGTCAGGTTCCTTGCTATCCATTCAGTCTACACAGTTTAGACAAACCTGCAAAGACCGAATCAATTCAGCCTAAGGCTTTTTGACTGTCAGTACTTAGTCTTGAAGAGCTCTTGGAAAGGAAGTTCTCAGGAAAACAGTTTCAGTGGTGTGGGAAGTGATCCCTTGGCAATGAGATGCTTGCTGATCCTGTGGAATGGAAACGATGACAACACCTGAGCTGTTATTTAGGAACAGTATCGTGCTTCTAATTGTACTCTGTAGACAAGTGCTGCTGCTTAACTGTCCTGTTCAGACTGCACATGTGGCTGCTAGCAGCACTGAGTTCAGAACAGACCACAAAACCAACCTGAGACACTAGGCAAATTCTCAGCGGTTAGCCTAGGCAGCGCTCTGGTACCACAGCTAGCAGCACCTAAGTTAGCTAAACCATCTCCACATAAGCCACAGCTACTGCAGTGCACATTGCCTGCAGCTCAGAGCTGTGAGCAGGGAGGGTCACCACCCCTGTTGGTAGGGAAGATTTTAATAAAACATCTTTGTTGAAAACAAAAAGGTCATGGAAACACTGTTTCAGAACCAGGCTAGAATTTCTAGTTGTGGGTAAGGGAGAAACGGGGTGACTCAAATTCAAATCCCTGCTCTGAATCAGTGGCCATTGGCAATTCTGGGTTCCAAAGTGAAACAAAAACTTATTTTGAAAACTTTATATTTTTCACGAAATAGACTTTGTAGTCAGTTCAAGTCTCCAGGTTAGGTTTATGGAAGGGAAGGGGACTTGACAAAGTGAAGTAGCTTACCTTTCCAAAACAAGCAGGAAGAAGCTAATGCCTGCTTATCATGACAGGCGTCATGCTACACCATACTCCCAGCATGTCAGGGAATGAGTACTCTTAAGCACACCCTACTCCATGCACCCTCAGTCACACATGCCTAGTCTGGAAGTCTGATAGTAGAGCCACTTGAAGAACAATCCTTGGAGGGCCACTCTTGAGACCTGTGTCTCTGGCATGCTCAATAGCTACCTTAAAGATGATCCAGAGTGGCTTCCCCATTGTATTTCCCAGGATTAGCACATAAAAGCAGGAAAGGTAGCCAGAGAGTGCTCAGGAACTAAGGGCTTATTTACATGTGCTCCCGATGCAGCAACGGGCACTTTTAATTAGCAAGCTGTGCTAATTAAAAACACCCATGTGTCACGTGCATCAGCAGTGCAGCGTACCTCTGCACTGAGAAAATGGTGTCAGTGCACTTTGGACTAAAGAACATAGAACATGTTTTAGTTCAAAGCGCACCACCACCATTTTCTCAGTGCAGAGGCGCACTGCATCACTGATACCCGTGACGCATGAGGCTGCCAGAGTGTGTCAATTTACGTGCTCCAGCAGACTCAATTGACTAAGTCTGCTCCCATGCGCTGGATTTCCAGCATGTTGGAGCAGGCTTCCCACATGTGTGTAAGTGAAATGCTCAAGAATATCCATCCCCAACTACACTGGGGTGTTCTCTGGTCTGCTCCTGGACACAGTGCTGCAATGTGCCACCCCTTACTCAGGGAAGATTATTTAAGGTATTTACTAGTTATAGTGCCTGTTTAATTCTTTATGGCTGAAAATGTCATAATTGCATGACCATAAATTCTAATGTTGCCTCACCGCCTTCTCAGACTCATCTCCACTCTGCAAATGAAAAGTGCAGTTGTTCACAAGCCTAAAAGTAGTCCCAAATAATGTGATTCCAACCTCTTAAGCACTATTAAGTTTCACTCCAACAGACACTGCTGTGCTGGCAATTTGTCCATCTGCTTACATTTAAAGAGACAACCTTCTGCCAAATATTTAGAATGCTGTGTCCAAGGAGGAGGCATGAAGAAGAGATTTGAAAAGATATTTCCTATTGAAAACAACTGCATAACTGAGTAGTACAACATATCACAATGTGCATATTGTGCATCAAAGTTGTGCGACTGGTGCATGGCAAAGCTAAATACTTTCAAATGCCTGACAGAAAAAAGGGTTAAGAGAAAAAATACATGTTCCAATAGTGTCTGTAAATACTACCTAGTGGTGGCTTCGGTTTGGTTTTGTTTGTTAATAGTAAGTGGTTGGTTTTTTAATCTAGCGTTTGTGAAACGTACAGAGGACCACACAACACTGTGAATGCCCGGTTTCCATAGCAACAGCATTCTCGATCTTAAAAGATAGCTCTCACCCTCCGCTCGCTCCCGAATGTCCAGTACCTCAAGTTATACGGAAACCTCCTACTGATCTAGGTGGGAGAGGGTGCAGTCAGTTTGTTGATCTGTGCTGTACTGTGGAAGCAGCATAGCAGCCCATTTCCCAAGTCTGTTTAATAATACTGGAGTTAACAGTTCCTGCATGGCAGACCAAAGACACTGATGGGAGGGAAATGGCTGATAAAAAAATAGAGGAAGAGGCCACCTAGCCTGAAGGCTGGAACAGGTTGCTTGCATTATATAATCTTCCCAAAGATGGAGGCAAAGATATCCATATCCATTTTGATATATGTAAACCAAGAAAATAATTTCAGATGAAGCAACTGCTGCAGAACATGAAAAGTCATGGGAAACTGAAGAACTAGGTTTGGTGCAAGGCAGGAAAGGCAAAACGTATATGCCCGTTGTCGTCAAGGTGAAGATTCCTCCATAGCTAGATGCTCTCTAGGTTTCTATGAGCATCCCAAATGACTGAACTGTTATTCTCCTAAATTCCTTTGACCTAAGTGGGCTGTTATACTCTCTCACCTTGGTATCTCTGGCATAGAACCTGGCACAAGATCTATACTGTTACAAGGTCTGTTACTGGGCACAAGGTCTATCCTTTCTTGGAATGGGATGACCCCTGGCACAACTATCCTTATTCCTTAGCCCCCAGAAGCAGTGCTGACCAGTAACTTAAGCATGATATTTCTCAGAGCTCTATTTTTGTTGGGCCCCTGGGTTCACAGTTTAATCATCCAGTGGCATATGAAGACAGGTGCAGCAGCTAATGCATAAAGACTCTGCAAAAGGATTCTAAAACAAATTACTCTTTATTTGAATAGCATAGAAATACACAACTAGACAAAATAATAAACACTTTACGTATTTCCCTACCTTATTTTCCTCACTACTCTGAAGAGTTCTATGCATTAGAGGACTTCTACACCTGGCTTCAATTTTGAATCAAGGTGTCTGTTAGTCTCTCCCTAAAGTCAGCTAGTTCTGACCTTGTCTGGTCCTGCACTTAGCCAAGATTCCCCTGCTGAAAACATTTTCTTTTTTCACTGTGTTTTTGTAAGTCTTCCTGACCTACCCTATCTCTGTGCTTTTAAAAGATTAGCATGCATCAACAATTCAGTATTTGGTTCTACTGCTGGGGATTTTCCACTCATCATTTCTATCTCCCTGAAGAGAAGTTGAAGGAATTAGTTCTACTGTCTCAAGGCATTTCCACCTGAACAGGCAATTACTGAAGTTAAAGCCTAACATTGTTCTTGATCTGGCAAACGCAGGATTGACATACTGGATTCTACATACACTGAGACCTACCATGAAAGAGTAATTTCTTAACATAAACTGAAGTTCCTGAAGTTGTACACATAGAGATTTCCAAACTCATCACATCACTGTTGCTTATTTTCCTAACTTTTGCCAGTTATTGCTTTCATATTTTTTATTGTTAAGAAGAGTAATATAGCTGATATTCAGCTTTAGCTGGCCAGCAATGAAGGCCACTTTAATTTCCTTTTCCTTAGTAAACTGTGGACATCTGTGAAAGATTTCATTGTTATGATTGGTCCTGAATCTTTTGTAAGCCAAGAGTAGATGCCGTCGCCCTTGGGAGATAAATGCTTTAAGAGTATTTTTATCTTTCAATTCCCTGCTCTGCTAAGTTTAATGTATGCTAGAGTCAAGCGTAAATTCTGTTAGTGCTGGCTGGGCTATTGTATGTTTTGGGCAAGATGTAGAGGAATTGGCAGTCTCGATTAATAGAAGTCATAAAGACTCCTTGTTTTCTTTCACCACCCAAGAAGACAAAAGGAGCAGAGTTACAGACAGTAAGCCTGAATTCTGTCAGTTCTTCCATCAGTCACTTTCTCTTGTATAAATGGATTAAATTCTTGAAATAAACTGCTGCATTGCCAACCCTGGTTTTGGTCTCTTGGTCCTGGTGCTTCAAAAGGTCATTTGAATGCAGTTGATCTTTCCTGCAATGATAGTCCCTCACCAGTGAAAGACTCTGGGTTCTGAGGTTATGTGAAGACAGCCTAGCTTTACATTATAATCCATCATCTGGGAGAGTTCTGAGGAGTGAGACTGTGCTGGGTCCATTTATTTATTTAGGTATTTATTTATATACCACCTTTCCCAACTGATGCTCAGGGTGGCTCCAATGAGACAAAATAAAAGTAGGCAGATTATTAAAATAAGATATAAAACAAAAACTCCCTAAATAATATCCCAATTTAGCCCTACTTGCTAAACATCTGCCCAAATAAAAAGGCTTCTAAAAGATGTCCAGGCTTGCATTTTTGCAAGCCTGAAGGGAAAGGGAGCTCCAAAACTGAGAAATGATTGCCAAGAACTAGCTCCCACATGTCTTTGCCACGCAAACACAGTGCACTAGTGTCTCAAATGACCTTAGTGATTGAGAGAGGGCATAAGGGTCCAGATCATTGAAGGCATTACAGGTCAAAACTAGCACTTTGAATTGTGCCCAGAAAACTATTGAATATCAGTGCAGACTCTGGAGAACTGGCAGTTATGTGCTCCTGGTGACCCACTCCTCTCAGATGATGGGCTGTTACATTTGCACTAGCTGCAGTTTTGAATGGTCATCAAGGGCAACTGCTCACAGAGCAAATTGCAGTAGTTTAGCCATGAGGTTATAAAAGGCATGGATGATGGTGGCCACATTCAAATCTGAAATCAAGAATCACAACCTTCTCACCAGATGGAGTTGCAGAAAGGCACTCTGAGCTATCCCTGCCATCTGGGGACCCAGGTGCAGCAGAGGATCCAGGAGCACACCAAGGCTGCAAATCTGAGTGACAAGGAAAGGCTGAATTCCATCACCAGTAGGTATCCCAGTCCTGCCCCAGGTCATGCAATCTGCCCACCACCATCACCCCTGTCTTGTTTCAATTCAGCTGCAATTGGTTTGCACACATTCAATCTCTAACTACACCCAAGCACTGGGAACAAACAAGACTGTGTAGCCTAGGTGAGATCAGAAGGATGGATATCAGTAGCACAATGATAACACCTTACTCCAAATATATTGACATGATCTTGTCCAGCATCCTCCTATACATAATTCTATCTGCTTCCAATCCCACAGCATCTGAGGATTCATTCTTTGTTTGAGATACTCCTGCTGCCTCGGGCCCGTCCAAAGCAACAGCCTTATTCGGTTGTTAGTCAGGAATGTCTGAATTTAGTCTCGAGTGCTAGCCTGGGTCTGTACCCATAAGATAAAGTGAAGAGAAGGTATTAGGAACCTTCCCTTTCCATCCTCTGGCACTCCAAAATTGTTGTGAGAGTCATGTTCAGCCCATCTTTGCACAGCCCAACAGCAACACTAGCCTTCACAATAGTTACAGGGAGGAGTAGGTGTAAGGCCCTGGACCCTATTTCATTACCAAAAAACTCAGTTATAGATATGTATGGTGCACAGAAATGGTTATCTGGTCCACACTCTTCCACAACTCTCCTCTTGCTGCTCCTGCTAGGGTGATGCAACTCTAGACTCCCCCTACCGTGAAACAATGTCACAGGCACTTAGAGGCATTTTGGGTTCTGTCTTCCCGTGAATGAGTGTCTGTAACTCCCCTTGATATTAATGAGAATTGCATGCACACATCAATGAAACAACAGTCCCTTTACAATGAGCATGTGACAGCTAAAGTGCATCAGTCAGCAGGGAAACAAAAGGGTCATAATTTATGTAAAAGGTTCATTTTTAATGTAAATGCTTTCCCAAAATGTTCTGCTTACAGGTCTGGTTTTGTGGTATTTGGCAGTGGAAAATGAAAAGGGTGAAAAAACTCACTGCTGGCAGGTGAGTGCATAATGTGAGAGATTGATGTAAAACCCTTGTCAGCTTCCTTCTGCACCTGCATACATAATGCTCCTCAGTTAGTCATTAAGGGCTCCTTGTACCTTACAGTGCTTAAAAAAAAATATTGGCTTTGAAACGATACTTCATTGTTACAGAATTTTTGTCAGCTAGCTCCATTTATCAATGTATCAAAGCCATTTTACAACAGATAGTCTCTACTTTGGCACGGATACTGCATACATTACATGCCTTGTGAAGACTTGAATCTCATTCCACTACTGAGTGGAAGTGCCAACTGCCATTGCATATCATAATGAAACATGTCACCAGGCATTTGAAGCAACAGTGAGATGCTGAACAGATCCCATAACCTAGTGTGCATTTGTTTGTGTGTGTGTGCATGTGTACACACACATACAAAATGTAGTAACGACTTTTGTCATCAATAATGTTCACGTCAGAGGTCATGTATGTGTAAGCTCGCAGCATGAAGCCTTCTCTGAAAAGAATAACTAGAGGCTATATTAGCAGAGCCCTCAATAGAAAGGTAGTATATTTTGTCAGAAACAGTGTTTCAGCCAACATTGCTATATTGCATCCCCAAGTGACATTAGCTTATCCAACAAAAGCTCTCCTCTGTTGCCATAATTCCATGACAGCTAGGGAATGTATTTGCCTCTGGCCTCCACCCTCCTCCCAAATACACTCCTGGCTGAGAGAGGTAGGCCTGCACAGCTAGTGTCAGCCAAGACAAAGATAATGTGAAACCTTTCAATATCTACAGTTGTTAAGGTTAGTGTGTGGATTCTTGGTCCTTCTGTGCTTCAGTTTAGTCCTTTTCTTTGTGTTACAGAGCTGCTGCATAAAAAGAAAGGTTAATGGCTAGACAAACTCTCTAGGTTCAGGAGTCTGAATACTGGGACCAGGATACAAACTTAGACTGTGAAAGGGCAGAAACTTCAGGACAGCAGGAAAGAAAAGGAGCATAAAGAGTACTAAGCACTTGAAGTCATTCAACTAATGCAGGTCCTGGCAGAAGTGAGAGTGTAGACCTTATAGCACCTATTTCTGGAATAAGTCAGACACTTGATCTTAGGTTTTTGCAGAAAAGAGTTCCCTATGCATAGCTTGTTTTCACCTCTATTCAAACCTTTATGCATCTTGTAACTCTGCTATCATTCAGCAAGAGGGCAACATTAAATTTAAACACCATAAACTATGAAGATGATCTGAGAGTCCAGAACACAAAAAGGATCTCTGATTGAGTGAAATCATACTGGGCATGTAAAGGACTCAATAGCTTAGGGGACTACCAACAAGGTCTATAGGAGTCTTCAACTAATGAACTCATATTGCTTATAAGAAGGTGGAAGCTGACAGCTTGTCATCTCTAGTAACAGACAGAACTCCTCTTCTGAAACTATAGATGTTTAGGTGAAAAATAGGTATGAAGCCATAGCAATGGATAAGAAGAAGCCTCTCCAGTGCCAGAAGAGGCCAATCCATGCACTCCTAGGGCTAGGATAAGCAAAACCACTGCTGCCAAGAAGAAATGATGGGTAGTAGTGGTTGCCAACACCCTCCTGTGGGGCACAGAGGTATCCATTTGCGAGCCTCACCTGTTGGCTCAAGGAGTCTGCTGCCTGCCAGGAGCCCTCATCCAAAGACATCACAGAAAAGTTGCTGAGACTAATTTGGCCCTCTGACTACAGGATTATGGAAATGTGGTGCAATAAGTCACAGCTGGAATATTCCTTGTTCAGGAAGGCACCTTGTTCAGGAAGGATAGGCAGGGGAAAAGAGGTATTGCCCTATATATAAAAGGGAAGAAGTATGTGTAGTCTGAGGTGCCATATGAAGTGGAAGATAGGCCAGCTGAAGGCCTCTGGGTAAAAGATAGATGGGAGAGCCATTATGGATATCTGCTATAGGCCACCAAATCAGGATGAAGAGGTGGATGAGGCCTTCCTTAAAGACCCACCAAAGATTCATAGTTGTAGGGTCAGAAGGGACCTTGTAGATCATCAAGTCTGACCTCCTGCTCTGGGCAGGAGAGAAAACTGGGCTCAAATGACCCCAGCCAGGTAGACATCAAGCCTCCCCTTAAAGACCCCCAGGGTAGGAGCCATCACCACTTCCCTTGGAAGTTGATTCCAGATCCTAGCCGCCCTGACTGTGAAGTAG
>NW_005842231.1:1544200-1580086 GCF_000455745.1 Alligator sinensis | reverse complement strand
CTGTCCCCAGATCATGCGGGTGGCCCTCCTCTGGACCCTCTCAATGCTGTCCACATCCCTCCTGAAGTGTGGCGCCCAGAACTGAACACAGTACTCCAGCTGTGGCCTGACCAGTGTTGCATAAAGGGGGAGGATCACCTCCTTGGCCCTGCTTGAGATGCATCTGTGGATGCATGACAAGGTACGGTTAGCCCTATAGACCGTGACCTCGCATTGTCGGCCCATGTTCATCTCAGAATTGATAATGACTCCAAGATCTCTTTCTGCCACCGTGCTCTCGAGAAGGGAGTTTCCCAGCTTATGTGTTGCTGGTTCCTACTGCCCAAGTGCAGCACCCTGCACTTGTCAGTAGTGAAACCCATCCTATTTTCATTAGCCCACCCCTGTAACCTGTCCAGGTCCTGCTGTAATCTGTCCTTCCCTACTAGCGTGCTCGCCTCACCCCAAATCTTGGTACCATCAGCAAATTTAAACAGGCTGCTTTTTACCCCATCGTCCAAGTCACTAATAAAGAAATTGAACATTGTGGGCCCCAAGAACCAAGCCCTGGGGGACTTTGCTGCCCACTTCCCTCCAGGTCGAAAAACACCCATCCACCACTACCCTCTGAGTACGACCCTTCAGCCAATTTGCAATCCATCTGACTGTGAAGGCTCTGCTTCATGGCAGCTTTTCACTTACAGCAGTCCAAAGCAATCAATTCCCAGTGTTGCCATTGATGCACAGCTCAAAAAGGTTTTTCTTGCAGACATCAACAAAACTGAGTTTGGGCCATCCAAGTTGACATTTGCCAGTGGCCAGCTCACTGTAGAGTATGTCCTTTGAGATTTGGCCATCACTTATAGGATTCACAAGTCCTAACCAACGGAGGAGTCTCTCAGGACCCAAACATACTGGGTGTCTTGGCCCAGAAAGAACTGATAGAAGCTTCCAAACCAGAGGATCTGGTTCTCATGGGGGACTTCAATTACTGGAACATCTGCTGGGAGAGAAACCCAGCAGTGCAGAAGCAGTCCAGTAAATTGTTGGAGTGTGCTGGGAATAACTTTTGATACAGATGGTAGAAAGGCAAACTAGGAGAGAAGCTCTTGTTGTCTTGCTCAAAAACAGGGAGAACCAGGTAAGAATGTGAAGCCGGAAGGTAACTTGGGTGACAATGACCACAAAATGATAAAGTTCAAGAACCTAAGTAGAGGAAGGAAGAACAGGAGAATAAAGACAGTGGCAAATGTAAAAACCAAGCTGGCCGAAGCTTCTTTACAAACCCCTCTGTTTAGCTTTTTATGCATCAGGTGGAAGCAAGGTTAAGTTATATGGCCTCTTTTTCTAGAAGATGGTGGGTCCCATTTAGTTTTAAGTTATAAGGAGTAGGAATAATTACAAGTCACTCAAAATGATATATGAGGTTGGCACTTGCTCTGAAATTGGGATCTCATTTCCTCTTGTGAAGAGCCAGGAAAATATGAGCGCCAGTAATAAATGTGGTAATGTAGTAATAACAGTCTCTCCAGACACCATTTGGTATTAATAGTGGTGATATTTTCTAGGAATTTAGTTTGCAATTAGCAACATAGAAAAAATTCCAATCAGTTTTGATATTATTTGAAAGCTTTTGGTAAACAAAAACATGTGTGTGCATGTATCCATATATATATATATATATATATATGCATGTACATATTTTACCCCACACATACACACACACACACCTTTTTAATTCTTTTACTTCTAAACAGGAAGTCATGCTGCAGGTGCTTTTTCTGAACTCCTAGATAAGACTCACATGTACATATACCTGGGAGCTGTGAAACCACAGGCTTTCACACACTGAAATTCTGTGTCAAAAAGATACATTCACAGTTGGCAGGCCCCTTTAGCAGAAAAGACCAGTACACACATCTCTTTGCAGACTTTGTTTCTTAAAGTTCAACCTTGTTTGCACTGGTATCACATTTTGATAACAGTTATATTTTAATAAATAAAGCTTTTCAGTGGCAGGCAAAAATGAAGTCATTCTTGTTGGAACTTTAAAAGTAAAAGCAATATTTTTAACTTCAGTGAAATATTAATATATACATAATGGTATCTGAATCTTCTTTCCTTTAGGGAACTTATAATATATTGTTGCCCCCAATCATCTTTCCACACCAAAATGATGTTTAGATAGAAAAAAGACAGTACTATTCTGCCACCATGTGAAAACTTGGATAAATAGGCCTCTAGCAGAGGCAATGAATTTCGTAACAGGCTTATCACATCCTCTGCTCATTCTTAATGGATCAATAAAAGACCAATATATAAAGGACCTATATTCCTATTACAAATGCTTATCTAGAAGTTGAGGTAAGAGAAGAAGATGGGACTTGTGCTTCATGGCGAGGTTTCTGCCGTGGGGCAGAATAATTCAAGAAGCAAGTGAGAGGTCAAACATTACTTCTCCAGAGCCAGGTATTAAGTTAGCTGGAAAAGAAGCAACAGACCATTTGAGAAGCAGCTGATGTACAGCAAGCCTTTATAAAAAGGCAACCCTGTCTGTTGCTTTACTGACCAATTGCCAGACATTAGTAGCCCATGTTCCTGGAATGATATATTAGAAAGCCTTATAATACCCGAGAAATAAGGACAGCAAGTCAATCAAAGATACAGCATACATTCCTCTGTTCACAGAGATTTATACTGCTCAATGAAAAGCATGCATCATAGTGGGTATTACATTATCTGTGGGCAGCCACACTGCAACGCACTACTGACTTCATCATCTCCTAATGAATATCAATCTGTCTTCAGGTGGTAGAGGCACAGATTCAACTAGGATTTGCAGAGATGCTTTGATTCTAGGAATGAGACATGGAGTAGAATCTGCACCCAAAGGAGGTGCTTTGGTTCCTCTACAAAGAATGTATTTTATCCAGTTGGCTTTTCTCTATGTAAACAGCTCAGAACACTATGCTCATACCTGAATATTCAATTTACACCACTGCATTGTTGCTTGAAGCTTTTCAAGAGGTAACTTAGTCTGCAGTGGAGTGACTTACACTGAAGGGTTGTAGGTTGTGTGTCTGGCTCCACATTTACACCAATGTAAAGGGAGATGATGCTAGTGTAAATGAGTCATGCATTTGCACCCTCCATCCTCCCAGATATGAGAGAGAATCCCAACACTTGCTCAGTGCCTATAGCATCATTTGCTACAAAAATATATGAAGAAACATGGGCATATTGTGTGGCATTGATATTGTTTGGCCTAAAAAATAAAAAATTATTTCAACTGCAGCAGATGCTAAAGTCGGCAGTTTAACCACAGCACACAGTATACTGCTGTGCCCTTTTCCATACGTAAGTATAAGCCAGATGCTTTTCCACAGCATGTTGGCAAAAACTGAGCATTATGCATCCAAGGACTGAAAAGTTCATCTCAAATACAGACAAGCCTCCTACAATGTTGTTTTTTCAATTTTACTTTCTTAAAGCAACTTAATTTTGTTAGCAAATTAAGACATTAAGATGACCAAATTAACAACTAGGGACAGGAGGAGTGATGGACCCACCAGGAATGTGTCACTTCCTTAATGCAACAATTACCTTTTGCTTTTTGTTCCGTTATACCAGGAGACAAAGTTAACAAAATAGCAATTTTCACTTTTTTCTTTCCTCATTGGCTATCTTTTGCTTTTTTAAATCTTCTCTATCCAAGCTCATTCATCCTCTTACCCATTTCCTCAGGAAGCAAACAATGCTAAGCTCCCTTCCTATCATTTTCCTACTTCTCTCATTAAATCTAATTTTAATTACTTTTTCTCTCATCCCTATTGGTTCAATTTTCTAAAGTTCTCTTCTGACTGAATATTATTAACACCTCACTACTCTAATCATTCTCCCAGCTGCAAACATCACCACCACCTAATTTTAGCACTGTTCTCCTTGCTCTTTGATGCTTTAATTGTATTCTATCTTCAGATTCCTGTGCAGGTCCATTTTTTTTATATTATCAACCACCAGTCATTATCATCATCTTCTCAAAGTATCTCCCTGCCCATACATTAGAATGCATGCTGCCCATACATGAAGACTGCACACTGACAGGAAGACATGTGGATTTGAAGCCTTTCCAATTATCCCCATACTCTTTTTATTCAACCCTGATGAGAACATATTGTAACTATAACATTACATTGGGAATTAGTCTTTCTTTTTTAATCCCCATTTGTAAAAGTGAACTAATGAATTTCTCCTGCTCATTGGTTTAAACGAACAAAAAAAAAATCACTGTAAAAAATGGCAGTCTCACATCCTTACTCAGCTATTGACTTATATGGGAGTTGTCTGAAGGACTTTAACTAAGGGTGGGAATCAACACAAGCTTTTCCTGACATTGTTTCCTCCTTTTCTCGTCTTGTATACTTCCTTTATGAGGCAACAAGGACAGAGGGATTCAAGTCCTGCTACAGTTAAGTTTTTTGACAAAATCCAGATTCAGAGAATTACTTAATTGACAACAGGACTTAGAAGGCACAAAAACCCTTTGCTGGTAATGCTTCTACATGCTAAACAATGTAATGAAAATTCTAAGTTTCCATCAGCCTTTTAAGGACGTATGTCAGTAACTCCTCCATATCTGCAGCAGTCAAATACTGAACTTTTTTAGCAACTTATCTATGTCATGCGACATGGTGACAATATTGATCTTTCAGAAATCTATACAAAACTATTTAAGCTCATCTTTCCTGAGCACTGTAATTATAGAACAGGACTCTGACTGTTAGACTTCTTTATCAATGCCAAAAGCTAGCAGTTTTGGTATTTATTTTCTTCCCTAGGCTATAGGAAATGTAATGTGCTATAGAGATATTAAGAAAAATCCAAGGCAATTATTAATAGCCTGTAAAAATCAAAAAGCCCATCTTTAGTTGGAGATGGTTCTTTTTTTTGTTGTGTAAAATACTGTATAAATGATAGTCCAAATATATTGCATTTGGACATACAGGTATGAGAGCATAAGATATAAAGATCAGAACAAGAGTGTAACTGGTTTTCAGTATAGGAGTAGAAATAATGTAATAGAACACTGATGGATTACAAAGAAATGAGAGCAATGGATCATATACTAGTCTGAGCACTGATGTATCCCAGCACTCATTTTGGGGAAGTCACCATGCTAGACCACAGCTATGCTGAATTCTCTTGCAAGCCTGTGTTGTTTGACAGCGTGTAGTTCAGTAGGCAGATTCACTTCTGTTGCTCTGTTAAAAAAATCCATTCTACAATTCAAAACCAAAAATATTTGGATATAACCTGAAAGGTGTACAGTAACTTATTTTACTAGTGTAACAATTGGTAAAATGATATTTGACCCACTCCTTTTCCTAGTTTTATAGAGCTTAAGGCCAGAAAAGGCCATTAAAACAACTTGCTAGACATCCCAACTAGTGCAGGCACTGCATTTCAGCCAGGTACACTATATTTTCTCCAAAGACTTTAGCTAAATCAAAGCATGTGCTATGGCAGAGAATAAGAAAGACCGCAATGCCAATACTATATGTCAGGCACTTGAGAACTGGTTAGGTAAGAGAGATTCTGATGCTCCTGTGGAAAAATTCCATATTAGTCTCTTCTTTTTGTTTTGTTTTTTCTTTTTTGCCATTGTCTTCTCACCTGTCTATCAACTGGTTGCTAAGCAACCAGCTCTGCCTACATGACATGGGCCAGGTGAGAGGGGTGGTGGACCAAGCTCTCTACTGTGTTAGCTTTGACCCCATGGCATGGGAGCAGGAGCTCAACCTCTGTCACTCTAGGAGCTGACCAATGATGCTTTTTAAATTGGTTGGTTGGTGTCCAACTACTCCTGGCTGGCATTGGGTCAGGTAGGTAATGTCAAAAGGCCTATATAAGCCAAGACTGCCCAGGAGGAGGGGCAGTAGCTATGCAGAGACACCTTCAGCAACTGGAAGATCTGCAACCTTGTTTCTCTCTCAGGATGCTGAAGTGAGTAAACTACTTGGAACTTATCTAGATATATAGATTCATAGATATTAGGGTCGGAAGGTACCTCAATAGATCATCGAGTCCGACCCCCTCATTGAGTCTGACCCCCAAATATATAGCTTGCTGTAATGTAGAAGTATATCAAACAACTACTTAGCTGATACTGTTTGCTCTAAGGTTATTCTTTGATATTTCTCTAACCTATACCCTTCCCCCAAGCCTACCCTAGGTAACCACTAAAGCTCTCCACTGTACATGCACGGTTAACTTGTTGGAAGAGGGATTGGGGGCATGCCTTCAAGCTTCCTATGCTCGGCTGACTAAGGGAGGCTACTTTTGTGCTTCGGGCTAAAGGAAGCACCCCAGGTTCTAGCAGTGGGTCAAGCACCCTCAAGGTCTACAAGGCCAGTGTACCCCAGGGGGTACAGGACCTGAAGACAGACCAGAACCCCTGGGTGGTGGCAGCGGTGACCCCAGGCTTGTGGGTATGCTCCAGGAAGGGGGTCAACCCCTGGGGAAGCACTCAGAGCTTGGTAGGTGGACGGGTGCAGTGAGGCGGGTGGCTCAGCGCAGAAACGCCCCCTACTGGTCTGCCTCAGCTCCCATCAGGCTAACCATACCTCATGTTGCAGAAGCAGATGAAAACTCCAGGTTCCTGCCACTCTGAGATACAAAGAAAGTTATTTCTAAACCTCAAATCTGAAAATTAATGACCCAAAGTGTGCAAGCAAGACAAGCTAACCAAGTGTCTAAGATGATTCGCTGTACCATCTCAAAACACTGTTCCCTACATTCAGTCTGATGCTACAGATTGGGGGGGGAGGGGGAAGAAAGAAGGCTATACACACACCAGGACATAGCATACCTACCTAGTTGTGTATTGGCAGAAACAATTCCTCCCTGACTCCTTCAGGTCACCAGCTGTACATCTAAAGCTTGATATTTGAACATATATCAGCAATCCCTCACAGCCAAGGATGATCGTTTTCTGTGATTGCTTTATCCGTGGGTCCAAAGATAGCTGACAAGGCCAATCCAGGATCAACAGACTCTGTTGCAACTCAGGCACATGTTTCTGTGCTGGGTGGGTGGCTCTGGATTCTTGATTTGATCTGCAACATGCTGTTTCTACTGCTCCCACTTTTCCATCTCCTGTTGTCGTCATAAGGTTTTAAAGTACTGAGATCCTTGCAGGAGAGACTTCCCCGATTTGGAGTGTTCCTGGGTGAAAATATCAAATGAGTTGATGTTAATGTCACATTTTTTCAAGCTGGCCTTGAGGACATACTTGAAGTTCTTTCTGTGCCCTCCTCTTGAGTGTACACGTTGACTAAGCTGAAAGAATAAAACTTGTTTCAGGAATCTGAACCTGGGCATCTGGATGATGCAGCTCGCACAGTGAAATTGATGTTGGATGATCAACACCTCGATGCTCATGGTGTTTGCTTGGAAGATGGCTACCACAACATTCCAGCCCAACTCCCCCCCATACACAGGCTGACAATTTCCCCAAGATCATCTCTTTTGGAAAGATATCTAATCTCATTGCAAAAACTCCACATGAAGAGTCCATCAGCCCCAGTAAATTGCTTAATGTTTAATTACCCTTACACCTCAGAAATTACATCTTGTTTCAAGCTTGATTTTGTTTTAGTTCAGCTTTCAGCCATTGGCTCTCATTATGCTTTTGTCAGCAAGATTGAAAAGCTACCTACCATCAAATATCTTTTCCATCTATAAGTACCTAGAAAAAGTGATTGAGTTACCTCTCAACCTTCTCTTCAATAACCTGACTCTTCATATTGTAACATTTGTTTCCTAGATCCCAGATTTGGTGGCATACCTTTAAACTCTCACTAGCATTTCTACACCCTTCTTAAATGACAGACACCAGAAATGGATGCTGCTTTATAGTTGGGGCCTCACCTGTGCTATGTACAGAGGCAAAAACATGGCTGTACATCTGCTTGACAGAGTCACCTTTTTAATACATCAAAGAATGGCATTAGCCCTTTGTGCTGCAGCAATGCATGAACAAGTTCATGCTGTGGCAGTTATCTACCATGACCCCTAAACCTTCCTCAGTTGCTGCTTTCCTAAGGCAGACTATCCTGTCTTGGAAGGAGAACCTGTGATCCTGGTTCCGAGATGCCTTTGGTTGCATTTGACTCCACTAAATCACATTTTGTTGCATTGTGACCCTTTAACCAGATGACTCAGACCATTGTAACAGCAACTCGTCCTTCTCATTTAATACTGCACCAGTATTTTTTTGCCAGGTGCAAACTTTATAAGATCATTGCTGATAGAACCTTCTAGTATGCTGGTAAGAACATTAAATTGCCTTAGACCAAGAACAGCACACAGAGACTCCAAAAAAAAGAAAGCAAAAAAAAAAAACCCTGTTCACTGATACATCACCATTAGCAACTCTATTTTGAGATCTGCCAGCAAGAAAGTTTTTAATCTATCTAATGTCCCTGTTAATTCAACAGAATGCAACCTTTTTTTAACCAGCATGTATAGTCAGATGCATAGGAGTAATCCAAGTATACTATAATCAACACAGTTGTCCTTATCAATCAGACCATTACTCTACTCAAAGAAAAAAAAAATCACAAATTTGTTTGGCAAGGCCTACCATCCCTGAAGCATGATGACTGACATTAATTATCTTTTAGTATATAGTTCCACGCTGATATGTTCCCAAATTAATGATCTGTTATTTTACCCAGGGTCAAACTCAAATTAACTGGTATACCTTTGACCCTTTTTACATACTGGAGCTATACTGGCAGTCCTCCAAACCTTTCACATTTGCCCAGTTTTCCAAGTTTTGTTAAAAATTAACATTATTGGTTCAGAAAGTAATTTGGCTCATTCTTTTAAGATTTGGAGGTATAAGTAACCCAAATTAGATTTGAAAATGTTTGATCATAACAGATTGTTGTGCCCCCTGCTGCTGCTACATGGGCAGGGGGCACCTCACCATGTCAGTGCAGGTTCCCGGAGGTGGCACCAAGCCTCCCCACCCTGCCCACGCTGCTGTGCCAGGTCCTGCCTGCTGGCCCATGGGGAGGGCAGCACGGCAGGGAGCCCTGAGCCTGCAGCAGCCAGCCCGCAGCCACCCCCTTGCCACAGGCTCTAGCTGTGCTGCCCATGGGGGAGGGGGAGCTGGGATCCGTGCTCCATTCTGGCTGCAGCAGCCGCTGCTGGGGCTCAGGCACTGCTGGGAGAGGGGCCGGGGACTGCGGGCCCAGGCCTCTGGCCCCGTAGCTCTGGCAGCTGGGGTCCCCCTCCAGCAGGGCTGGGGGGGCTATGTGTGGGAAGTGAGGGGCAATGGCATGGGCAGGGCACCAGCATATCAGCACCGCAAAGCAGTGTGTGGGGAGGAGGGGAGGCAGCCGCAGCTGGACCTATCCTGGTGAGAAAAGGAGGCAGGGGGAGCTCTTATTTTCCGTGATAGAAAACCCAAAACCAAACACCAAAATGTATAGGTATTTAGAATTTATTTTGTTATAATGATTGAGGCACTGGCAGACTTCCAAATTAGTTCAAAATTGTAAATATATCAATAAAACATTGTGTTCAACTGAGGTGTAGGTTGTAGCCATCTTGGTCTAAGGAAATAGGCAGACAAGGTTCTTTGGGTAAATCTGATATCTTTTATTAGACCAACTCAAGTACTTAGAAAAATTCTTCTTAGCAAGCTTTCAGGTTTAAATACGCTTTGTCACGCTGAGGAAGCATCTGCAGCTGTTGTGTGCTCTTCCTGGATGGAATAAATAGTAAAGAAGCCAGGGGCTGGACTGGGCTGTGTTCAACAGATACTTATATATATCGTGTTGTTTCATTTTAATGATGGAAAAATGTAGTTTTAGGGGGTTTTAAATCAGAAAATTTGTGATTTTTTTAAGCAGAGACTTTGTAATTTTTAAACAGATAAAAAACCAGGATTCCTGGTGATAAGCATAGCTTCTGATGGTTGATAATAAAAGGGGAAACATATGTGCCTGTTCAACTTCCACCCATACATGAGAGTTATCAGTTACATCAGTCATTTAGTATATAACCTGACTTACTAAGAAGGCATTGTAATATTGTCAAAAGTTTGAAAGATCAAAGCCACCCATTTCAATTGCAGTCCATTATATTTTTTAACTCAAAACTTATATTCATTGCCATTTACTACCTTCCCCCATTTTTAAAGCACTGCTTTCACACCTACTTTTACTCAAAAGTACTTTCTCTCTGTCTTGGCCCTGAACATGACAGCACTGTTACCGATTAGTTATATGGCTGCAGACAGACATGAGAGAAACCCCCCCCAAAAAAACCCAAACGTGTATTACCAGAAGCAGCAACACATTAACTTGACCTTGCTTTGCAAAGTCTGTATAGATCAGGCACCTCTAGTGCTTTTATCTAATAGATGAATAAATTCAAGCAGCTATTCGATAAAAATGCCACAAAAGCCCTGCTAAAGCACCTGATCTATACAGATGTTGGGTGAGCCAGGTCCAATGAATGAGATGCCTCTCTCAGGCATGTGCTGAGCTCGGCACAGGGGCACATGGAGTTTAAAGTGCCATTTTTTTTACATTTGTAAACAGCCTAAATGGTATGTTCAGTAGGACAAATATGGTTAACCCATTTCTTCACACATCCAAATAGCATAGATTCATATATTAAAAATACAAGCACAAACTTTCATCTACCCAAATTTCATACCACTATTAAAAACTAATAAAGACCTCAATGTCTAGTCTTGCCCTGTGCAACCCAAAAGAGAACTGTTACAAAGCAAATCAGAGATCTTTTCACAATAATAGTGAATGCCATTTATTATAAGATAAATTTGAAGCACCACACCATTTTTCTAAGGTTAGGAACAGTCCTTATGTCCAAGTTCAATCCCTGCATTAGATAGAAAAAAATGTACAATAAACCTCATAAAACACAACAGTTAATCATCTAATAGACAGAATCTACTGAGCCCAACTCCCTAAGGTGTTGTTAGTACAAGAACACATACTAGCATGATGAATGCCAGAGAAAGGCCTACAAATGCAGACAATCAAGTGTGTTCTGTTGTCCCAATATTTTGTCATCATCAACCAGATATACATTATAGTTAAGTGAAGAGTTTCAAGTCACTAATGAAATGGAGAATCAAAATACAAACTGTGATAGACCTCGATCAGTAGATTCACCTGTGCAATATGACCTTCATTCAAGAAGGGTGTTTGTTGTAATTAAACTCAATTACTGTAATATTGTATCCTCAAATGAATTTCTTAGGTTTTCACATTTTAATTCCATCTCCTCCCAGAATAATTGCCTTTCATGTTGATGAATAGTTTTCTTTAGATAGTCTGTAATAGCTATTTAGATTATATTTAGGGATCTTCCCTGTGTAAGTTGAGCTGTCCTGTTACGTTATGTTAGCACAACATGGGAAGCTGTGGAAATACCCTCTTATCTCTGCTGTTATGTTTTGTTTTGACTTTTTCCTCCCACCCAAGTTAGTCCATGCTTCTCTGGCCAGTGTATTTTGACCACAGCTTCCGCCTTCTCCCACTTGTGTTTTGTCAGCAGAGAACACACAGGACAGGCCAAGGTAAGGTAATAACACAAATGCATTTAGTAAGGCTTAATTCAATGACCTGCTTCCTGCCTAACAGTTGGCTGACAGATACACAGTGACTAGAGGCACTGATACAAAGCTTGTGGGAAGGACACAGCAAAGTCAAACAGTCTGAGTCCAAATGAATGCGGCCATGTGGTATGTGGCACCACAGACATGCCTGCGGCACCACGCACTGCACATTCAGGTGTTCTCTGTGCTCTAAGGTAAGGCAAGGTGCTGCTGGGCCTGGTACTGGCCAAAGGGGATGATCTAATCAGCGACCTAAGAATCAAAGGGAAGCTGGGTGACAGTGACCACGATTTGATCACTTCACTATCCATCGCAAAGCTGGCAAGTCAACCAGCAATGCAGTAGTCCTTGACTTTAGGAAAGCTAATTTTCACAAGCTCAGGAGGCTTGTTCTTGAGACCCTGAGAGGCCATGATTTCACAGGGATGGGAGGTCATGATGCGTGGTTGCTCCTTAAGGAAGTAATCCTAGAAGCACAAGGGGAGTCCATCCCAGCCATAGGAAAGGTGGTAAAAGGGCTCAAACAACCCCCTTGGCTCAGCAGGGACCTCATGGACCTCCTACATCTAAAAAGAGAGGCGTATAATGGATGGAGAACAGGAAACACCACTAAGGAGGAGTATACTGCACTGGTCCACACCTGCAGAGAGGGAATTAGAAAAGCCAAGGCTGCAACTGAACTCCATCTGGTTACATGAATCAAGGACAATAATGTGGGAAGTCAAAAGAAAAATAAGGGCAACATTGGACCCCGGCTAAACCGTCTGGGGCAGCTGACTACCAACACCTGGGAAAGAGCCAATCTGCTTAATGATTACTTTGCATCAGTTTTTCACCAGCCCAAAGGGACCACTATGCCTAACATGATGTAGGATGACTGGGGTGAAGATGAATATATGCCCACGACTGGTGTGGATCTTGCGAGGGAGCATCTTGAGAGGCTGGACCCCCACAAATCAGCTGGTCCGGATAGGTTGCACCCAAGAGTGCTCAAGGAACTGGCAGACATCATAGCGCAGCCATTAGTGAGGATATTCAAGAACTCATTGTGCTCAGGTGAAGTACCCAAAGATTGGAAGAGGGCCAATATGGTGCCCATCTTTAAGAAAGGGAGAAAAGAAGACGCAGGAAACTACAGGTCAATCAGTTTGACCTCAATCCCTGGGAAGATTTTGGAAAAAAAAAATATCAAAGAAACCATTCTTGACAGGCTAACGGAAGGCAACATTCTGAGGGATAGCCAGCACAGGTTTGTTGCAATAGGTCTTGCTTTACCAATCTCATTTCCTTCTATGACCAGGTGACGTATCACCTGGACAAAAGGGAAGAGGTTGATGTCATATATTTGGACTTTAAAAAGCCTGACCTGGTGTCTCATGATGTTCTCATGGAAAAATTGGGCAACTGTGGCCTTGACTACTCCACAGTCCGATGGCTGGGGAACTGGCTTCGAGGTCAGACCCAGAGAGTGGTAGTTGATAGAACCGAATCAACATGGCACTCGGTGACTAGTGGTGTCCCCCAAGGCTCCGTTCTCAGACCTATACTCTTTAATGTCTTCATAAATGATCTGGATGCTGGTGTCAAAAGCGGGATGGCCAAGTTCGCTGACAACACCAAACTTTGGGGAAGAGTCGCCACATGTGATGATAGGCTGGTGATCCAGGCCAACTTTGATAGACTTGCAAGGTGAGTAGATGAAAACCTGACAGCATTCAATACAGAGAAATGCAAGATGCTCCACCTCAGGAATAAAAACCCACATCACACTTAGAGGCTTAGCACTGCACTTGCTAGCACCATGACCAAAAGAGATTTGGGAGTCATGATTGACCACAAGATGCATATGAGCCACCAATGCGATACTGCAGTTGGCAAAGCGAACAAAACTCTGGCTTGCATCTACCAATGCATCTTGAGCAAGACCCAGGTTGTCATTCTCCCACTGTACTCGGCCTTGGTCAGGCTGCAGCTGGAGTACTGCATCCAATTCTGGGCTCCACAGTTTAGGAAGGACGTGAAGAAGCTTGAAAGTCCAGAGGACAGTCACATGCATGATCAGAGGGCAAGAGAACAGGCCTTATAAAGAAAGGCTGTGAGCTATGGGACTCTTCAGCCTGGAGAAGCACAGGCTCAGAGGTGACTTGGTGGCAACCTATAAGTACATAATGGGTGTGCATCAGGATCTGGGGGATCACCTGTTCACCAGAGCACCCCAGGGGATGACAAGGTCCAACGTCACAAACTCCTGCAAGACCATTTTAGGCAGGACATAAGCAAAAACTTCTTTACTGTCTGAGCTCCCAAGGCCTGGAACAAACTCCCCACCAGAGGTAGTGCAAGCACCTACTCTGCACACTTTCAAGAAACATTTGGATGTTTATCTTGTTGGGATCCTTTGACCCTAGCTGACTTCCTGCCCCTTGGGCAGGGGACTGGACCCAATGGTCTTACGAGGTCCCTTCCAGCCCTAATATTTATGAAATCTATGAAGGTAGCAGTGCAGGGGTGGGGGGGTTTTTTGACCCCAAGAGATCCCAGGGTCAAAAAAACAATGAACCAAGAGTAAATTGTTACGGGTAACATTTGTGATTGGTTGTCAAAGCATTCCTCCTCCTAGTAAGGGGCAACCTGGTCTAGGGGACAGGGCCTACACATGGCATAACAGGAGTACATGGTCTACCATTTCAATGGCTCCAGTTGTTTCTCTCCAGCAATGCTCAAAGGAAAAATGGGTAACCACTCTTCCTCTCTGAAGGCTTTGACTTCTAGTGACCTACAACAATCTGTACTGTCACTCCTTTTCTTCAACAGCTACTCAAGACCACCAGAGTCAAGTCTACACAGCCTCTGTGCTGCATCCAGGAGCACTGCAATAAAAGATACCCTATCCACTCACTCCCTCTCCCCATGCACCACATCATAGGCATGAGGTAACGTAGCATAGCTGCTTTGCAGTGGTGCTCAGCACATGCCAGTAAGCATGGCTCTCAGTATGGTTCTAACAGAAGTACTGAGCCATGCTTATAGCACCACTTTAAGTGGCTACCTTGCTGAAGATTGTTGGAGATCAGAGCAGCGGCCGATCAGCTGCTTACTGACTCCCACCCGGAGTCGTAAAACTGTCACCTCAACAGGCGGGTAGTGATGGATGAGGTGAAATTAACCAGGCACAGACGCGTGTTGGTTACAGAAATGTGTTTACTTACGTCGCTCGGATAGTGACACGCGACGCAGGCTGAGCCTTTGTTCCGTTGCAGTTTTTCCAGTTATAGCGATTATAATCAAGCGTATGGTCTCAGGTTACAGCTAACGATACAACGATTACGATCAAGCGTACAGTTTCGGGTTATAGCTAACGATGACGGACGTGGCGCCGGGAACGAGCTATCGTGCCTGCAGGGCTTTGATACGTCAATATTACACTGATGGGAAGCTATTGACAGCTGATCAGACTATCAATTTACTCTGATGATGATCTTAGGTTTCTCCTTAGAGATTTCCGCAGAGGTCTCCCAGAGTTTCTCCAACTTGGGCAGAAGTTGCTAAACTATTTATAGACAGAGGTGTTTCTCAGAGATACCCAATGATGAACTGCTAAATGGAATCTTTAATTATCTGGCAAGCAGCAGTTCTTTGTGCTCTCAGGTTGCTATCAGGTTACAAGGTAGTGGGTTAGGTTTCTCTACCTGTTACGTGTGTGCTACATGTGAGGAGCTTACGCTTGTTCCTTGACCAATTGCAGGGATTTATGGCAGGGCTATCCCCTTTCACCCTGACCAGTCTTAAGTTTCGTTTCTCGTTTGTGACGTGGGCATAAATTATATACAGCTCTTCACCAGGATTTTGTTTTAACCCTTAGTTGATCAGATGATGGTCTGAATGGTATCTCTTGCAAGTGACATGGGCACTGATTAATTTGGGTTGTGACAAAGATTTGCCACAGCCCTTTGCCAAGTTGTACAAGTGATTAAATACCCTCACTGTTAAAAATGCATGCCTCCACACTCAGCAATCTTGACCATTACAAAAATAATTAATTCAGGGTCCTTAATTCTGCTTTATTGCCTACATTTCTCTGTCTATATTCTAGCTGCTAATTTCATTATACAAAAGCAATCTGATAGTAGAGAATATTCTTAAACTTCTAGCCTTAATTTGTCCTACCTGCCTTGTTAATGCAAGTTCTTTCCTATTGTGGAGTTTTGGGGAGGAGGGTTTAAGGAATATCTAGCTAAAAATGGGTAATAATACAGAAGTGTTCCAGGTGAAGATTAAAGAAATCCAGGCCAGGGCTAAAAATGAAACTAAAAGTAATTGATCAAGTGTACAAATATATGATACATTGTGTGTATTTCTACTCTTATAGGAGTAGAAAGGCTATGGCACATCTAAAAACATAAATCTTGCAAAACCTGGAGCAGAGCTTGAAGAAGTTATAAAAAAAAAAGGTCACCACACAGATCATCATAGGGAAGCCACACCCCACAGATTTAGACAACTGACTGCAAGTTCAAGGAGCAGGCTAACCAAACAGCCAAGGTGTTAAGGTCTCAAAAACAGAAGGAAGGTTGTGGCAGAAACTACAGCATTTTTTTGCTCTCATAGCAGAAGTGACCAGAGTCTGCTTAACAGTTGTTGCTGCTGCTGTTCTTCTGTAGACAAGATGCAGCATGTGAACAAAGCTGAATCCCAAAGAATCTGACGTTGAGAGCATATTTATATACAACTTTTTTCTAATGTGTGTAGGAAATCTACTGTAGCACGCTTGCCTTTTGGAGCTTGGGTTGAGTCCCAGGCTTGAAATCTTGCCGTTTTGATTGGTGGAGCCCATCCACCAATCAGGAGGCAGCAAGAGGAGTGAAGTAATGCCACTTTCCTGAGGGGAGGGGGAGAGGAGGCCCTCCCCCAGACCTGATTGAAGACTGCAACACTCAGGTCTGGAAGACTTAAGGGGCGGAGCCCTGGAGAGTATAAAAGGAGCTGCATGCCTACCATGAGAAGAACACATCTGGGACAAAGAAGATAGAAGAGCGGGGCTTAGAAGAGCTGAGGAGAGATGCTCAGCAGGGCAAAACAGTAGCCCAGAAGTGCCCCTGAAGACTTCCATCAGTGGGGAACAGTGGACGGCTCCAGCAGCTAGGGTCTTGGTGTGCAGCATGGCACATGGCATCCAGACTCTGGGAGCTGCGTGAGGCAGCTCGGGTCTGCAACCTCTGGCATGCAGCCAGAGACACGGTGTACAGGCCGGTACACGGAGTAGGACCTTTGGAGCACCTGGGTGGCTCAAGTCTTCAACCCCTGGAACAAGGCTGGGAGCTCGGTGCAGGATGCACTGCACGGAGGGTCCAGGAGTGGACCAAGCATGGTACTGCACAAGGCAGCCCAGGCCTCCGACCCATACCAAAAGGCTGAGTCCAGGGAGCCAGACAGTGCTCAGGCTACTGAGCCAGCAGACAGGGCTGAGCCAGAGGCCTCAGAAGTCCTGCATCGAGGAGCCCTGTTCCAGGGGACAGCGACCCCCGCGAAGTCCACTGCAGGCAAGAGAGCAGCTTGCTGCAGAGGACGAAGGCCACCCGCCAGGCCTGGGAGCCATGAGTTGCAGGGAAAAGAGGATTCCCACAGGGGAGGGGGAGGGGGAGCCCCCCCCCCCAGTTAGTTAAGGGCTCCTGAAAGTGGAGGTCCCACTGGGAGGGCCCCCCTAAAGTTACCAGCTTCCTCGTAGGGCTTGGAAAAAGCCCAAGGGCATGTGGGTTCCCCTTTGGGATCAAGTTTATCTTTGGGGTTCTTGCACCGTAAGTGGTGTGATGTCATGCCTTATATTTTGTGAACTCTTATGTTTGTAAATTAGTAGATGAGTAGAGTCCTAGGGCTCTGCTGGGACCCCCTGTTGCAATTATTTCACCTGTTGTTTATCTGTATTTACTTGTAGCTTATTTATTGTTCACCCATGCTTATCTATAGTTTATTTGTTAGCTATGTTATTTTGTGGTTTATCTGTTTCAGGTCAGATACTTACCTATGACTTACCTGTATCTGGAGCACTGGTATAAGGTTTTATGGCATTTACCTAGAGGGTATTGCTTATGTTATTTGGTTATATACATACACTGCCGGGGGGGCCGGGGGCAGGACAGACCAGGCTATGCTGCCACCGCTGCTGCGGGGGCCAGGGCTGGGGCGGGCTGCACTGCCTCCCCACTGGGCCCGGGCGGGCCGGGCTGCGCCGCCGCTGCCGCAGGGGCCAGGGCCAGGGCGAGCTGGGCTGCACCACCTCCCCGCTGGGCCCGGGCAGGCCAGGCTGTGTCGCCTTGCTGTGTATACGCTGCCGCGGGGAATACACGGGTGCGGCGTATACACAGACTTATTTACATAAATACAATTTTCCGCAGGTTATACGTGGGTGCACCTTATACCCCTGGGCACATATATGTCTTTAGGGGTATTTGTGACTAGGAAGGAGAGGAAAGAAATGAGGTCATAACCTTTCTAATTTATGACTAGCACCAAAAATCTAGAAGTGAATTACATACAGTGAACACACAACATTGCACTCATCCCAGACACATTTTTACATGCATTAATTCATTAGAATGTATTAACTCTGTATAACTAGAGCTCAAGGTATGTTAGAAAACCATATAGAAAATATATCTGAACAGAATGTCAGGCAATACCTGCTATACAGCCACATCATTATTACAGAGATCATATTAGTATGTCTTGGCAATGGGCATTCAAATCTTTTGGGATCATTTGAAAAATCTCAGCCTTTCTTCATTCGATCTATATCCTTTTTGTACAGCAATTTATAAACCAGAGCTCATAACATGCTCCTCAGGCATGCAAGTACCCATGATACAAATGCACTGCAATCTAGCTTTCAGACATACATCTCTAGAACAGCAATGTTTTATGCAATTTAATGACTACTTCCTTTTCCTCCAACTGGAATTTAGTCTCCATGTAAGAGCTGGATCCAGAAAGTTTGGAGAATGGATGCAAGTGTCTTATGCCCAGTTTTAAGATTTTCATTAATAAATAAATGCATCTATAAATGCGCTGAATAAAACAGAAGCAAGAAAGATATTCATATCAGCCATTCAGTACCAGGAAAAACAAGAAAGAATTATTTTTCATAGGTTCTTGTAAGTTTTATGCAAGAGCTCCATAAATCTTCTTTGACCTAGTTTAGCCATATGCTGCATTTTCCTGTTAAAATATTCACGCACAATTAAATATCCACAGGCAGACATAGAGGAGCAGAGATCCTGGAGAGCCAGGAGTAGTCTGCCACAGTGAACAAGCACTCTCACTACCTCCCTCTCCCCCTCCCCCACCAGTGTCTTGTGATGCAAATTCCTTAAATGGGCAACACGAATTAAACCTATCAGAAACTAGCTTTATTTTATTGCTATTTTTCTCTTTCTTGACACTAAATTCCCCTCTCTCTCAATCTTTTGCTGTCAGCACCCAGAGCCAAATCCTGCAGTTCTTAAGCCTAATTCAGCTGAATGTCTAGCCAGAGCAAATACTTCGGGATTTGGACCCATGGATCTAAACAATTAAACTCATAAATATATAATCCTTACTATGAAACCACATTAGGCACTTAGATATTATGGAAGCAAAAGGCTAGATAAACAGAAACATATTTTAAAAGCCACAGAAAAATCTGATCTGAAGAATGTTTTATCAAACATGTTTCATTAAGAAAATTTAACCATTCTTTCAGCTCATTCATTTCCATGAAATCTGTGGCAGGTGATGCGTGCATTTGTGGTTATGTCTGGCAGTATTAAACAGGTGCCTGGCAATTCTTCCATTAACTTCAGCAGATGTTGAATCAGGACCTAAAACTTTTTCTCTGTAGCAGCTGAGCTGGCATTGCCAAATTCTCTCTCTTGCACAACACACTTGTATCTTCAATGGATTGTAATCTACCCAGGACCCAATTCTGCCACTAATTCATGCAGAGTAACATTGCTTAGATGCAAGTATGGCTCTGCATGAATACATATGCCAGTCTCAGGCCTTGAGGTAGTGAATACAAAGAATTCCTTGTGTAGCAACACAACAATTAATCAGAGATGTTAGAAACTGCATGGATTCAGCTCCCCAAAAATGTGCCCAGACTTATTTATTTTCCTTTGGGTTGCTTATATCTTTAATAGTCTATGCCTGGTCATTTTGAATCTTTTGAAGGTAGATTTTTCTGCAAGTTGTAGCATGCAAGATAAGCAATGTTGTTTTCCTGTTTCGTTTCTATTATATTATCTCAATTGGTTTTTTATTTTTTATTCTCATTTTTCTCCTTTGCATAGATGTGCAAACATTCTTTGTTGTCTTATCAAGTTACACAAATAAATAAAAATAGCACAAATAAATATTGGCTTCCCAAACTCAACCACAAACTCCATTAGAATACTATTTGCTACATATATTTTAGATTCTCTTTCCCAGTATACACTTACAGGGGAGCTCAGTAGCGGAGCACCTGAAATATGGATTCAGAGACATAAGTTTGAACCTCACTTTGGGCTTGGGCAGAATGCTGCCGTGGACTGTAAATGGCCATATAGTCATTCATGCAGAAGAATTCAAGACAGCTACATGTATTTCTAGAGTCGACTCCCCCATGCATGCCTTAACCCTAATATTTTTTTGCACGTGCTTGGGCTGAACGTTTTTTCCCTTCTTTCTTTCTTTCTTTTTTTTTTTTACACTATAAAATAAGTAAATATGATGGAATATTCAAACAGGTATAAAATTTAAACACCAGAACTAGAGGTGGGGGGTGCTTGGATGAAGGACTAATCTTGTAAAACAAAGCAGCAGCAGCTCTGGAATATTTTTATTTCACATATGGAAAAAGTACTTACATCTTTAAAGGCATCTGTTCCAAATTACACATACAACACATATTATAATCTAGATCAGGTCATATGTCATTCCTTTGGACGATGATCATATATTTATTAAACCTTTTAAGTAGTTTTTTCAGTTGACAGATTTATGTAGCACTTCACTTGTAAACCATATCCCGCTACTTCTATATTTGTGTTGCTGAGAGACTCTCATGGCATAGCAAAAAGACCTACCACCTGGTAGAACAATCAGGAGCTTCCAGTTAGAGTCCAGTTCTATATTTTCCCCCTGCTCCTCCCCCTCACCATGACTGAGTCTTTATTCCAAAATACAAATTCCATTCACAAGATGGAAAAATAGCTATTAAAATATTTAGATACAAAATTCTGAATAGATATGAAGAATTTCATTTTGCTAACTGTTGCTGGTTCTAAAGGCAAGATAAAATAGAACTCAATATCTTAATTCTTTCTTGGCTTTTGTTTCGTCTCTGTAGAAGCATTCTGTAATATTGATATGGGGAACGTGTGTGTTGGCAGGACAAATTTCCTCCTGCTTTCAAGGGATCAGAGAAACATTGCTCTGCACACAGTAGATTGTTATCCAAATCCTCAGGCTAGTATTTGCCCATTTGCAAACTCACTGAAATCTGGAGCTTGCCTACCAATTTCATCCCCAAGATTGTGTCACTGCCTCATTTTCAAAGAATACCACTTTTTGCTCTCCGAAACCAAACTTTTCCTTGAAACACACTTACTAAAATGTCCGGCTTCTACCCCACCAATTTCCTTCACTTCAAGGCATACATGCAGTCATCCTGGCTGTTTGCTTTCATTTGGCAGTCCAGACAAGTGAGCATATTTTGAATGTCAGCAATATTTGGTCCCATGACTTCTGGAAAGCTTTGCTTTTTTCTACATTAAAAGATTATGCTCCCCCAGAGGCAACAGGCAGCCTTGCAGGAATCTGTGTTTAAAGCAAGACTTTCACAGTCTCTCTCTCTTTTGTTTCCTACAGTCCTGTTTTGGGGGGTTTTGTTTTTTCCCCCCAAAGCTTTTTTGTAGGCCAGACCCTACAAACTGGACATGGACAAAGTCAAAGAGCCACCTAAATTTATATTAGCAGAGGATTAAGCCCACAATTTCCTTTCCAAATGTACTCGCTCAAAATAACTACTAGATAAAACAAATGCACAGGCATCCCTGAAACTCCTGAAGAAATACAGCTTAGCTGAGCTCCACGTCCTCTTCAGACTATTTTAGTGAAAGCTGTAGAGATCAGTGCCCATTAGCAAATCACTTAATTTCACTGTGGGTGAAATCCTGGCTGCATTTTTGGGCATAGACAAACATATACTTGGAGCCATTTCAAAAAAGGAACACTTCAAAAGGGAAATTGCTAATCAGGACACAGCAACTGTTCTGCTCTAACAGTTACATGCCCACAAGCTGGGAGCCATACAATGTAGCAAAACGGTTCTGACTAACCCTGGATAATGCAGTTTTAAAGTTTGGCTGTTTTGCTAGACGTATGTTGTCCCCAGCTTGTAAACTCAAAACTGCTAAAACGTAATAGCTGCAGAGTGGTTCCAAGCAAGAGTCCCTCTAACCTCTTTTGAAAAAGATTCATATGTGTGCTTGTTTGTATGTTTAAGTCAATAGATAGACTCTGGTTGACTTCCTGAGGCCAGTATCTCACCCTCTGTCTCTGTTTCCTGTCTGTACAATAGGGTTAATTAAAAGCAACAACATTTTTATCTGCCAAGTTCAGATTGTCATATGGATACCACTGAGTTGGAACATGCTCAGAAGTATTAAGTCTAAAAGGTCATTTAAACATGGCTGGGGGGGAGGGAGATGAGTGTTTGAAGGTTGACACTATTTTGACTTTTCCAGCTCAATTCATACTCGGAAGTGACCAATACTGTAAAGAAACAACACAGCAAGGATCAAGACATCTTTTCTGTGTGTTACAACAACCACAGAGCAGCGAGTCACGGCTGATCCAGTTCCCAGAATGGTAATGAGGTTGCCAATCCTCTCCGCAGGAAGTGAGAGTGTCCAGACATCTTCCAGTGCTAAGAGTAGGCAGATTTACCCAGAGTCAGTGCAACACAGAAACATTTTGAAGGATGCTTTTGTAAATAAGGAGTTTACAGGAGGTACCTTTCCCACAATAATTAGCATGTAGTATCTTTATTTGCATATTGTTTATCTGCTGCATCACAGTCAGGAGCTGTGATTCAAGGGAAGAACAGTTGTCAGAAAGTTGGGGTAAGTAAAGGCTGGGCAGCCTCATCCACAAGCACAGTCTTCATGCAAACAGCTAAAGATTTGTCTTCTCTCCAAACTAAAACTGGAGTCTGTCCCTGAGAGTTCGTTGTGAGAGGTCTCTGCCAGTTAAAGTTCAGTCTGGCTAAAGGAGAGCCTTTTATCTTCTACCTAAATCTACCCTCCTTCCTCATCACTATGGCCAACACTGCTTGTCATTTGGGTCCATAATCTGGGCATGTTCTTCAACTCAGACCTCACCCTAGGCTCTCACATTTAAGTTACATCAGTCTTACAGCTTCTTCCTGCATATTGATGTTGCCTTTCCTAGCCATTCAGTTCACTAACATTCTCATTCAGATTCTCAACATCTCAGTTCTCAGTTACTGCAAGGTACTTTTCTCTGGCCTTAGCAAATCCATCTTGCTCTACTCAGAATGCTGCTGCAAAGATTTCTCCAGCTTATCTATGTGATCACATCATCTTGCCCTTGAATATATCTATTTGGTTCCTTTTTCTCTTTTCCAACAATACTCAGACAAGTGCTGGGCCAAAAGTGGCTCTTCAGTTGATCACTCATAGTTCTCTGCAAGTCGAAGCTATATATTATACACAAACAAACATACATGTACATATATATATATGCTGTACATAGTTTGTGCGCCACATTTACAGAACTGTTGATAATACTGATGTAAATGTCATATGTACCTGCACATTAATACTGCTTTCATAGAAAAATAGAAAATTAGGGTTGGAAGAGACCTCAGGAGGTCATCTCGTCCAGCCCCCTGCTCAAAGGAGGACCATCCTCAACTAGATCATCCCAGGCAAAGCTTTGTCTAGCCAGGTCTTAGAAACCTCCAAGGATGGAGATTCCATAACCTCTCTGGGTAACCTGGTTCCAGTATTTTACGACCTTCCTAGGGAGAAAATTTTTCCTAATATCTAACTTACACTTTCCTTGCTACAACTGGAGACCATTGCTCCTTGTTCTGTCATCTGCCACTGCTGAGAACAGTCTAGCTCCATCCTCTTTTGAACTCCACTTCAGGTAGTTGAAGGCTGCTATTAAATCCCCCCTCAGTATTTTCTTCTCTAGACTAAATAAGCCCAGTTCCCTCAGCCTCTCCTCAGAAGTCATGTGCCCCAGCCCCCTCACCATTTTTGTCACCCTCTGCTGGACTCTCTCCAATTTGCTCACATCCTTTCTGAGGTGGAGGGCCCAAAACTGAACACAGTACTGCAGCTGTGGCCTCACCAGTGCTGAATAGAAGGGAATAATCACTTTCCTTGACCTGCTGGCATTGCTTCTACCAGTGCAGCTCAGTATGCTGTCATATTCCAGGTGGTTGATAAAGACATTGAACAAAACTGGCCCCAGGACCAACCTCTACTCCACTTGATACTGACTGCCAACCAGACTTCAAGCCATTGATTATTACTCTCTGAGCTGGATGCTTCAGCCAGTTTTCTATCCACCTTACAGTACATCCAGTCCACATTTCCTTTGCTTGCCTGCAAGAATGTTGTAGGAGACTCTATGAAATGCCTTGCTAAAATCAAGGTATACCACATCCACTCATCTCCCCATGTTCACAGAGCCAGGCATCTCATCATAAAAGGCAATCAGGGTGATCAGGCACAACTTGCCCTTGATGAATCTATGCTGACTGTTCCTAATCACCTTCTCCTCCAAGTGCTTAGAAATGGATTCCTTGAGGATCTGCTCCATGACCTTTTTCCAAGGTCTGAGGTGAGGCTGACTGGTCTATAGTTCCCTGGATCCTCCTTCTTCCCTTTCTTAAATATGGGCACTATGTTTTCCCTTTTCCAATCATCTGGGACCTCTCCTGATCGCCATGAGTTTTCAAATATGATGGCCAGCAGCTTTACAGTCTCATCAGCCAGCTCTCTCAGAACCCTTGGGTGCATCCTGTTCAGCCCTATGGATTTATATATGTCCAGGTTTTCTAAATAATCCGTAACCTGTTCTTTTGCCACCATTGGCTGATAACCTCCTCCCCAAACTGCGCTGCCCGGTGCAGGGAAATGACCCTGCCTGTGAAGACATTGCGCACTTCAGCTTTTTCTACATCCTCTGTCACAAGGTTCCCTCCCCCATTCAGTAAGGGACCCACACTTTCCCTGATCCTCCTCTTGCTACCTTCACATCCGTTGCTAGCTGCAACTCCAGTTGCACTTTTGCCTTCCTGACTTCATCCCCTCATGCACAAGCAATGCTTATATTCCTGCCTAGTTATTTGTCCAAGTTTCCACTTGTTATAAGCTTCCTTCTTATGAATTAGTTTACTGAAGAGTTCCCTGCTAAGCCAAGCTGGTCTTCTGCCATACTTGCTAGTCTTCCTGTGCATCAGGATGGTTTGTTTGCTCTTTCAGTAAAGCTTCTTTAAAGTACAGCCAGATCTTTCCTCTCCTCTTCTCTGATGCAAAGGCTGCCTAAAACAGCCCACCCTTATTCATTTTCCCCTGCCTGTTAGTTCTGCACAACTACATAGAATAACATTCTATAGCAAATGGCTCTGAAATCTAGCAGGATCCCTCTGGTCATCATATTAAAATCATGTATGCAATATCAGGGGTTGAGTTTGGTTAATTGATCAGGGTATTAGCCAGGACTTCAGACACTGAGTTTCAATTTCCTGCTCCATCCAAAACTTTCTACTTGACCTTAGGTGAGTTCAGTTTGCATTAACATATTGTATCCATATACCTCTCATTTCTCAAATCTCCAGGTAATAGATTTTTTTCCTGGGCATTTAATTAATCAGTCAATCAGAGGAACAGCCACACACTTCAAGGGTATTGTTTTCAGTTAATTTTCTATAGTTAAATATTGAAATCAAGTCATTTTCCTACAAGAGCTGTGAATAAGGCAGCTTATGTCTTAGAAGATTAAAACAACACGGCTGTAGCAAACAAATTACAGTTTGTAGGAAATACATCTTTTGCTACACCTGGTCTATGTTCCTGTGGCTTACTTTAAGGCATCTAAATGTAGACTAGGAGCAGCACATGCAGTTGTTCCTGGGGGGCTGGTGAGTTCCCCTGTAACTCAGGGTGGGAGAGGGACAAGTGGGATTTGGGGGAGCTCATGGGTCTGTGTGGTCTGCTGGGTCTGGGTGGGTTGGTAGTATCAAGGAAGGGCTGGTGTTTCCACAGGGAATGAGGTGGGGGAAGCAAGGGGGCTAAAAATAGCTCAGTCAGGGTCAGGGAGGTTGGAATAATGCAAGCCTAGCTGGGCTTTCACACCCCAGGGCTGAGCTGAGAACAGATAGAGGTGTTCACAAGATCAGGTTAACCCATTCTTAGATCAAGTTAATCCAATCTCAATCTAAGTCAGCACACCTACTCAGGTGAACTAACTTAGATTGGGAAAACCATGTTTTGGGTTAAGCCCTTTGCACATCTGTAGGATTGAGTGTCTAATTTACCTAACCAGGGTTAGGTACACACTCCTAGAGTCCATCTCTTCTCACTGTGTTGGCAATGACTCCTGCAGGGTCCCCAAGCACTGATGCGTTGGGCGGAGGTCCTCAAGGAATCCATTTCTAAGCACGTGCAGGAAAAGCTGATTAGGAACAGTCAGCATGGATTCACCAAGGGCAAGTCATGCCTGACCAACCTGACTGCCTGATGAGATGTCTGGCTCTGTGGATTAAGGGAGACCAGTGGATATGATATACCTTGACTTCAGCAAAGCTTTTGATGTGGTCTCCCACGACATTCTCGCAAGCAAGCTAAGGAAGTATGTGTTGGATGAATGGACTGTAAGATGCACAGAAAACTGGCTGGATTATCAGGCTCCAAGGATAGTAATCGGTGTCTAGTTCACAGCCAGTATCAAGTAGAAGACCCCAGTAGTCAGTCCTGGGGCCAGTTTTGTTCAATATCTTCATCAACAACCTGGAAGATAGGATGGAGTACACACTCAGCAAGTCTGCAGATGACACCAAGATGAGTGGACTAGTAGATATGCTGAAGGGTAAGGTTAGTATTCAGAGAGTCCTAGATACATTGGAGGATTGGACCAAAGAAATCTCATGAGGTTTAATAAGGACAAATGCAAAGTCCCACACTTAAGACAAAACAATCCCATGTACCAGTACAGGCTGAGAACCAACTAGCCAAGCAGCAGCTCTGTAGAAAGGACCTGGGGTTACAGTGGCCTAGTGTGCCCTGGTTGCAAAGATGACTTCAAAGCATACTGAGCTGCATTGATAGCAGTGTTACCAACAGATTGAGGGAAGTGATTATTGCCCTTTATTCAACACTGGTGAGGGCACATCTGGAGTACTGTGTCCAGTCCCCCACCCCCGGTCCAGTCTACCCCTGCCCCGCGATCTCTACCCCCACTACAGAAAGGATGTGGACAAGTTGGAGAGAGTCCAGTGGAAGCCAACAAAATGGGACTGGAGCATATGACATGACGAGAGACTGAGGGAACGGGGCTTATCTAGTCTGGAAAACAGAAGACTGAGGGGTGATTTAATAACAGCCTTCAATTACCTGAAGGCTGGTTACAAAGAAGATGGAGCTAAACTGTTCTCAGTGATGACAGTTAACAGAAAAAGGAGCAGTGGTCTCAAGCTGTAGCAAGAGAAGTTATGGTTAGAGAACTGGGAAGGCTCTCTCACTAGGTTGGTAGTAAAGCACTGGAATCTCCACCCTTAGTTTTTAAGACCCAACTAGACAAAGCCTTGACTGAGATGATATAGCTTGGCTCCTGCTTTGAGCACTGGGTTGTACTAGATGACTTCCTCAGGTCCCTTCTGTGCGGGCCGCCTCCCGATCCCGTCCATGTCGCCATGTGCGAGCCGGGAGCGATATGCGGACCCGTCTTTGCGCACGCGGGCTGTGGCCAGCAGCCCGGGCACGCGGGGTCAGAAGAGACCGTGCAGCGGCAAGGCATGCACGGGCTAGAATTAGTCACAGACGCATAGTGGTTGATTCAAAGATTATTTACTTACACCCAAGATGGTCGCGGTGTAGGCTGGACAGTTTCCAGGTTCAGCTCCGCTTAAATCCTCGTTGGAGGACTACGACAAATTCGGTTGTTGGGCCCCGGAGTTGTTAAGGCTCCGCGGGTTCGGCAATTTCTTTCCCACGGAGTTGTTGAAGCTCCGTGGGTTTGGTTCGGCTCTCTGGCCCCGGAGTTGTTAAGGCTCCGTGGGTTTGGATTTTGAGTATATAGGATAGGGATACGTCTAGGATTGCGCTCGGTGACGGGGAGAGGCCAGAGGCTGTTTAGACCTCTGTTGCCTTCTTAAGAAATGCATTGGGTTCGTAAGGATCTGCAGCGCTTAGAGATCTTCACGCTCTCCCTCTCGGACTCCAATTGCTTTCTCCCCAACTGCAATTTAATGGGAACATAATTTAGCAGTGCCGAAGCACACACAAACAAAAACTCACAACTTTGGGTTGTGACACCTTCCAACCCTAATTTTCTATGATTTTATGGTTTACACTCAGATTCAAACTGTGACTGTGATAGGCAAGTATTTGGTAATTTGCCTCGTATCACCTTTATGTTCTCCCAGTCCAGGGCGTCTTAGCTCTGGATCTGTTACACCAGAGGAGACTATGGAAGAGGAGCAAAACAGTCTTCACAGATGTCTCAAATCCAGCCATTAACCCAGATGAGTAGGCTTCAGGCACTTCTAATTAGAAACTATTTCCTAGGCAGAACACTAGATGGCATAAGAAGACCAGGGAATTTTTTACTGGTTCAGTAACTCAGAATCAAAGAATCACCCTGGAATTTTATGCACAGAGCAGTGTGCCACACATGTACAAGAAATACTATAGAAATGCTGCACAAACAATCTTTTCTATGAATCACCAGTAGTGTAATGAGGGGTGACATGGTTGCCAATTTAGAAGGATGCAAGATTGGCAGGTGCTGCTACCAGCCTGGCCACTGCCACTACCCAAGGTGCAAAAACTGCTCGTTTCACCTCAGTGGACCTTGCTCACCTTCCAGTGTCATAATTGATATGTTTTACTTATTTAAAGTGTTGTTCACTTGTATGGCATTAGAAAGCAAATGCACATGATCTTTGTTGAAAAGACAAAAATTTCAATAAAATAATGGAGAAGGTGATTGAAGGTCTAAGTCTATACCCTACCACCACAATTCACTGAGACATCACTAGGATTGAATGGGCCTGACAGAGATTTCTTTACCGAAGCTGTCCATGTGTTGGTTAAAATAGAATACTTGCATTCGTTCTATTCCTCCCAATAAGCTTGGTCTAAAAAGAAGAAATCAAAAAGGCCAAAAGGTAACCAGATGAGTTCTATTTTTCCCCAAAATTGAGCAAATTTCGCTCCTGCAGTCAGTGAAACAACAGGAATGATTATAGTGGCATGAAGGGGCACAGCTTTTACATGCAGATGAGCTTCAAGTAGTTCAGGGTTGGCCAACAACTGGTACATATGCCATAAGTGGCATGGGAAGCCTGTGTGGGGCATTCAGTAGATCAGGAAGGGGACATGCAGCACAGCAGCAGATAGGGCAGGAAGCAGAAAACAGAGTAGCAGATCAGTCAGGGAGCACAGAACAGGGAACAGAAAGTACAGCAGTAGATCAGGCAGAGCAGCAGATCAGGAAAGGGAAAGGGATCGGCGTAACACTCATTCGTGGCACGCCCAACAAAAAGGTGGGTCCCCAGTGAAGCAGCTGATTCTGAAAAGTGTCAAGCACTCTGGCTATATACAGGAGCTCTAGAAGGCTGAGGTGGAAGTGCTCCAACTTTTGAGCCTTACCCTAAGCACCCAAGATTAGGTTGGGATCAAGCAGAACATGTTAGCCCTTTTGCGAGGGAGAGGGGGCAGGAGGGGCTCCTCTAGTCTTGCATCACAGGCACCACAAGCAATGTCCCCCCTCCCCAACCTCTCCCAGGCACGCACACTGGGGCTATGGGGGGAATGCAGTGCAAAGAAGAGATGTGCCTCGGGACTGCCAGCAGCTAGGGATAGTGAGTTGGAAGGCGGGCAAAACCAACACCAGCCCTGGCATCTGGTCTCAGGCAGCTTGGTCCCCCTCCCCCAGTGCTACTCCCCAGTGCGAGCCCTGCCTGATGCTAGATCTCCTCTTTCAGGGCTCTCCCACTACCCCAGCATCTCTTAATCTATGCATGGTGTGGAGTGTTCCTGCACAGCTGCCATCCAGGACTCCCCCTGTGGGACACTCAGGCATGTTGCCCCAGGAAGAAGTCCCTGGAGCTCTCCATGCTGGAGGAAAGGCAGCCATCCCATGACTCTTGCCCAGGAGGGCACCAGTCTCACCATGGGAGGTGGCACTGATGCCACTTAGGGGTGGCATAGCTGGAGGCAAATTGGTTTTTGACTCTGTGCATAAAACTCCTTATCCTGTCATTGCAACTCTCTCAGCTTCATACAGCTGAGAGAGAATTTAGATAAGGGGTCGGATGAGTGGAAATGAAATGATCATTCAGAGTAATCCAATATAAAATCTATTCCTACTGTGTTTTATACCAACACCAAATGAGCATTGGGCACAAGCATGACAGAGACATGGGTCAAACTGAACAGGCTGAGATCTGGATGCAGATACTTCAAAACAACACTGTACAAGGTGAACATCTTGGACAGCCCCCCCTCCCCTCTGTGTGAATATTGTGTCCATCAAACAGCACAACACTTGATCAAAAGCTACAATCTTTCCAAATGCTCACATGGGGTAGATGGAATCTGCATACTAAGTGATAATACTAGACAGTAGCTCAGATGGCCAGAGGAAACCAGCCAGGAGGAAGGGAGGTTGGAAATAGGGGCTTCACTGCCTCAGGTCACTGACAGCCTTGGAGCGGGGCCTGCCCAGCACTCAAGCAGATCACATGAGCACTGGCTGAGGCAAAAGCGCCATCCTAGGAGACATGGGTTAGCAGGGTGCTGCAAAACACCATGGGTTGCATGGGAATGTGCCCTAATGTGAATCGCAATGGGATCTGGTACAGATGTTCATTACAGTGTTCCATCTTACAGCACTAAAGTCTGATACCACATCCATCCAGGGGTATCTTAAAGCAGGATCTGCAATTGTTACAGCACTCTATGTGCACTGACCATCTGTTTGGTTATGGCTGTAGAGTGCTTTCTGCATGCTTACCATGCAATAAGTGTAACTTCTGTACCTGGCCTCCATTAACAACTGCAAACTCTCAGCTTCCTTAGAAAGGCACCTAATGAGTGACCCATGCACTGACTACTTCCAGTAACCAATAAAAAAAAATATTCAAGTAATTTCTTTCCCATCAGACCCTCCAGTGAGTCGAGGTAGGGAATATCTGACTCAAGGGAGTTGTGGTTGGAAAACTGCTGAAAGACAAACACTGCCACATTTTAGGTTGCTCACTCTCTCCCCCAAGCACAGCCACTGAATTTTAAAAATTACTTACTCCAAAGGGGAACATATGGCAACAGTCTACTCACAAAATCTGTAAGTTAATTAATTATTTACATAACTCAAGTATACATACATGGCTTTCCTAAACGGCCTTAGTAAAGAGCACAGGAGTCAGAAACATTTTTGGCTGAGGTGTCAAAGACACCAAACCTCCATCCATGCCTCGACTAGGTGTGCTAGAGGTTGGGAAGCCGCGTGGGGCCCAGTCCTCATTGCTAATGATAGCTGCACAGGCACCTCCAAGTGAACTACAGGGCAGGGGCCAGGGTTGTCCTGCCTTGGCACCTTCTCCTCTATGTGCCATGAAGTGCATATGCTCATCACCTGCTGCAGCTGCCCAGAGCCTGAGCACACACCTCCAGGCACAAGGCTCGGAAGGGGGCTGTGACAATGTGACCCTGGCCCCTCCTGCACCATCTGCCCTGAGGCGTGCATGCAGGAGCCAGTGCTGGAGCTGCGGAGTCTGGTGCAGCTGTTTGCAGCCTCCCCACTGCAACCGGCCCAGGCTCTGGGCAGCTGCTGCCAGCCATAGAGCCCGAGCCACTTGTAGCAGGGCTTGCAGCCTCCTGGTGACTTGAGGGAAGCAGCCCATGCTCTGTGGCCAGCAGCAGCTACCCAGAGCCTGGGCCAGCTGTGGTATGCCAAAGAAAATGGCCTCGTGTGCCATGCTCTGGCATGTGTGCCAGGGGTTGCTATTTCTCAAATGAGCAGCTTTTAGGTTCCTTTTAATTTTGGTTATTAGTTTCTTACACATTTAGCATTTAAAATAGATGTTATTTTTATTGGATTTATAATTTTGGATTGCAACAGGTTGGCAAGGGTGAGGCCCATGAGCTGCATCCAAAATTCAAGAGGCCTGACTAGAACTGCAAGTCAGCAAATGTTTATACAAGGACCCTGATAAGTGAAATTGCTAAGTGTTGCTCTATTCTATTCATAGTCCCTACTGAAAACAGATCAGCCCTTTTAGTTCCTTGCTATTCTGAGATTATAGTTGGTACCCCACTCCTGCTCTCCCCCCCCGCTTCAACACTGCTACTACTGACTGACAGGAAGCCAGCCACAGAGCAGGTCCTCATAGTTAGCCTTAAGTTTTCCGTTTTTCTCTGGCTCTGCAAAGCTTCTTCTGCCTGGATATTTGCCCACTCTTAGCTCTGCCCATGCCATCTCCCATCCTCTCTCGCTCTTCCAGCTTGCCTGCCTCTCCCAGCATTCCTGTCCCACTGCTCTCACACCTCACTTGTTCTATAATGCCTCCTTCCTTCATTAGGCTGAAATAACTCAATATACATTATGGACCATCCATTACAACATCCTTACTTCCCTACCCTGTGATCACATCTATTGGACAGGAAAAGGAAAGAGAGAAAAGGAAGGGGGGGAAACCCCCACAAAATACAACACACACACACACACCATAGTAGCCATCTTCCAAACCTCCACCCATGCCTCGACCAGGTGTGCCAGAGGTTGGGAAGCCACAAGTGACTGCAACAAATTGAAGTAATGGAGAGTGCCTTCAACAGTGTCTCATGTAAATGCTACAGAAAAGATGACCTTCCATAACCTTGTAGCTAGGACACTTGCTTTGTAGATGGGAGATGGGAGTTCAAGCACAGTCAGGCTGAACTCAGATCTCTCTCTCTCAGAGAATGCTCTAACCACTAAACTACTAAGCAAAAGACTGGTACCATCATCACTTTATTTTCCAGCTTCATTTTTAAATAAAAGTGTCCATTGGTGTTCTGCTTTCCAGTAGACTCAGTTATGTTGGTATGCATTAGGTATTAGTACCAGATTAAGTTTGTCCAGGGACATAGGAGCCTAGATGCTGCTTTGTCTTGTTTTTTGGATTGCAACAGACCTTAGCTGGAACCTAGAAACACAATGTTTGAGAACAAGGCATTTCTGTACATGCATAAAAGTCTAAAGCTGAGGCACCAAGGGAACATTCAGGACCAAAAACGTAAGCACCAAGTAGGCTGTGGCCAAAGACAATTTTCAGGATCACTTTTGGGGAATTTAGTGCCTCCTAATGTAGAGGCGGGTAATTATTTTGGCAGGAGGGCCACTTAATGAGTTTTGGTGAGCTGTCAAGGGCCACAAAAGTAGCTCTACCCCTCGACAGGTGCCCCACCTTCTGGTTGCCATCTTGGGACTGGAAGTCCCACTCCTAACCCCTGGCCTTTGCCACCAGCAGTCCCTTCCCCTGCCCTGGAAGTACTCTTTAGGGGGTAGGGGGGTTGCCATCTTGAAACCAGAAAAAAAACACAAAATCAGATACTTAAAATAAACAACAAATAAACAAACAATCTACTATAACTCAATTTTATTTTAAAAAAATATTTTTGCCTTATTTTGTGTGTTTGCATAGTGCATCTAGAGCTGATTCTATTTAGCTCAAAATACAGTCTTACTCTTGTATGTTGCGTGTGAGGGTTGTGGGGGGTATGTGGGAGAGGGTACAGGGTAGGTGCAATGTATGATTGGGGAGTGGGAGGATGTGGGTGTGGGAGGGTCCAGTGGAGTTCTGAGGATAGGAGGGTGCAGGAATTTGGGTGGGTGCGTGCAGAGCCATCCCTAGGGGGGGGTGCAAATCGGGGCAACCACCCCAGACCCTATGCTTTGTGGGGGGCTCCACAGAGCCGGGCAGAGAGACCGCAGCTGCAGTTTAGCCCACCCACTCGGTCAGCAGATTGGATGGCTCTTTGCATGTTCTGGCCACAAGTTCCAGCCACCACCCGTCCTGCCATGTCCGGTGTGCCAGGGCTTTCACTCCCTAACATAAGGGTGCCATGGGATGGGAGGCGGGGGGGAGCCCGCACCCTGCTTAGATTGTCTCTGGATGCAGGGTGGTGTGGGCTTCATAGATTGTTAAGGGCTGGAAGGGACCTTGCAGATCATCGGGTCCAGCCCCCCACACTTGAGGCAGGAAGACAGCTGGGGTTAGGTGACCCCAGAGAAGTGACTGTCCAGTCTCCTCTTGAAAACTTCCAGGGTAGGTGACTGCACCACATCTGGAGGAAGTTTATTCCACAGTCTGGACGCCCTGACTGTAATGGAGTTTTTCCTGGTATAAAGCCTGAAGCAGCCTTCCAGGAGTTTGTATCCATTGGTCCTGGTCTTCCCCAGGGGTGCCCTAGTGAACAGTTGTTCACTGAGCTCCTGATGCACTCCTCTGATATAGCAGTAAGCAGCCATCAAGTCTCCTCTCAAACTTCTCTTCTTTAGGCTAAAGAGGCCCAGTTCCCTCAGCCTTTCCTCATATGGCTTGCCTTGCAAGTTCCTGATCATATGGATGGCTCTTTTCTGGACCCTCTCAAGTTTTTCCATGTCCTTACTGAAGTATGGTGACTAGAACTAGATGCAGTACTTCAAATGAGGTCTCACTTCCTAAGATTGACATGTTGCATCATTGATGCATGCCAATGTGTTTGCCCTGGTGACCACTGCCTTGTGCTGACAGCTCATATTCATGCGATGGTCAATCATTATCCCTAGGTCCCTTTTGACCATGGTGCAAGTCAAGCTGTCACCACTGAGACTGTATGTATGTTAAGGGTTGTTTGCTCACAGATGGAGCACCATACACTTGGAAATGTTAAACTTCATCTGGTTCCAGTCTGCCCAACTCTTGAGCTTGCCCTTGTCTGCCTGTATCTGCAACCTATCTTCTGACATGACCACACTGCCCCATAACTTGGTGTCGTCCACAAACTTTTCACTCCCACATCTAAATCATTGAGAAAGATGTTGAAAAGCACCAGTCCAAGCACAGACCCCTGAGGGACACCACTGACTTCGCACCAGGGCACCATACATCCGTTCAGGAGAACTCTCTGGCTCTCACCCTGTAGCCAGTTTTCCACTCACTGAATCGTCGAGCAGCTGAGCCCACAATCTTACAGTTTTCCCGCAAGGATATAATGGGATACTAGATCAAAAGCTTTTTAGAAGTCTAGATATACAACGTCTACCTCATCTCCCATGTCCAGGTGGTGAGATACCTGGTCATAGGAGTTGAGATTGGTAAGAGAAGACCTGTCCGCAACAAAGCCATGCTGGCTGTCATTCAGAACCTGACCTTCCGCGAGTGTATCACACAGATTCTTTAATGAGCTTTTCCAGGATTTTCCCTGGGATGGAGGTTAGGCTGTTTGGCCTACAGTTGCCCGGGTCCTCCTGCCCCTTCTTGAAGATGGGCACAATGTTGGCCCTTTTCCAATCCTCAGGAATTTCCCCTGCGTGCCATGAATTCTGAAAGAGCTTTGCCAGGGGTTCCGCGATGACCTCAGCCAGCTCCATCAGCCCTCTCAGATGAAGTCCATCCAGTCCTCCTGACTTATAAATGTCTAGCTTTTCTAGCTGACATTACACCCACTCAACATTCACAGCGGGGAGGCTGTCATTCCCGGTATGTCCCTATGAGCCTCATCTCACTTGACTTTGCTTTGGTATTTCACCGGACCAAAGGGAAAGTGGGCATTCCGGAGTTCAGTTTTTTCCTGAACGTCGGTTACCAGCTGTTCTGAGGTGTTAAATGGAAGTGTGGGACCCCTGCTTGTTTTCCTTCTACTGCCTACATACCTAAAGGACTTCTTATGTCCTTGACTCCCGTGGCTAACCTAAACTCAGTCACCTCCTTGGCTTTCCTG
>NW_005842231.1:1529312-1544190 GCF_000455745.1 Alligator sinensis | reverse complement strand
CCTACAAGTGCTGGCCACTGTTGTATAGTCCTCCTTGAGGACCATCCCTATCTTCCACTGTGTGTACACCTCTTTTTTCTTAAGAGGACTGCAATGTCCCTATTAAGCCAGGAATGCTTGCCAGCCCTTCTGCCACCTTTCCTCTTTGCAGGTTGTGTGGGGGGAGGGGTCCTCAAAGTCCCTGAAGTGTGCAAGTCCCTGGAGCTGCATATGGTGGCAGCAAGTGGGACCAGCCCTACCTAGCCCCATAGCATGCAGCACCCTCCACTCCCACCCGTCCCCAGCCACAGGTGGCTGCAGTAGGCAGGGCCAGCCCCACCCAACCCTGTAACACGCAGCTCCTGCCCAAGTCCCTGGCTGCACGTGGTGGCAGCATGCAGGCCCAGCCCTGCCTAGCCCAATAGTGCTCCTGCAAAAGTCACCGGTCATACATGGTGGCAGGGTCAGCACCCCCTTGCCACATAGCACGCAGCTCCTGCACTCCTGCTTGAGTTCCTGGCTGCAAATAACAGCAGCGTGCAGGTCCAGCCTAGCCCAGCCCCATAGCACTCCCACCCAAGTCCCTGGCTGCATGTGGTGGCAGCACGCAGGGTCAGTGAAGACTAGGGCTTACAGGGGGGCCCCGTGGAACTGCCTGGTGGGCCGGATCCAGCCCATATTTTGCCTGCCCCTGTCCTAAGGCCACTAAAGTCTTATTTTGGGCATCAAAAGGTGTCTTTCTAGATATTTTCTTCAAACTAAGAGCTAGAGTCCAATTTTTAAAGGACTTTGTCTCTGGTCTTCTAAAAATCTAAACACATTTGAAAGTCTCACTAAGGAAGTATGTGCAATCTTTAGGCACCTAAATGCTTCAAAAACAAACTAGTTTTGAAGTCACTTTTGAAAATGGAACTTAGGACCCTAAAACATATAGGCACGTTTGAAAACTTTTTCCTTGGGAAAATATTTTTCTGGATCTTCCAAAGAACAGAAAAAGAAACTATTGAGAGGTGTGCATGTGTTTATGTATATGTATGCATATACATAAATACGTGTATATATACACACTTTTCATTCCATCCAGGAAGAGCACACACCAACTGCTGCAGCTTCCTGAGCCTGATGAAGGGTTTTTGAACCCGAAAGCTTGCTTAATAACTATTCTCCAACCATTTGGGTTGGTCTAATAAAAGATATCAAATTCACCCAAGGAACCTTGTCTGCCTATGTCCTTAGACCAACATGGCTACAACCTAAACCCCTGTATATATACACAGGCACACACGTTCTCAGTTCATGATCTCAATTTTGATCAAAGTAATAAACAAAAAACTCATGACACAGTACATCACCAAAATTATAAATGCTGTGCTTTATAAATGAGAAGACAGATTGTAATCTTCTGCACTAAGTGAATGATATAAAGTATTTTTTATTGCACTGTTACCTTTTGTTTTTTTAATGTAACAAATTACAGTGAGAAAAAAATCTGTTAAGAGAATTACTTAAAATGACCAAATCACGGAAATGATTTTGAATTAATAAGCCAGCAATATACACATCTATACAGAACTGAAATATCATTGTTCAACTGAACATCTTCTACGTGATAAGAAGTAAAGCTCCTCTAAAGGAGGATGTTAAGGGCAATGTAATGATAATCCTAGTACCTACACAGAGAACAGAAATTTGAAAAGCAGACTCCTCAGTCTAATCATAAAGTAAAACAAAATCCAGTAGCTGGAAACTAAAACTAGCTAGATTTAGAGACTCTAAACGTGGCTCATGCTTTTACCAGTAAGGGTTATTAACCATTAGAACAACATATGAAGGGTTGTGGCGAGATAACCACCCCTAGGAATGTTTAAACCAAGATTGGATGTTTTTCTAAAAGATAAGCTCTAGTTCAAACAGGAACCAATTCAGGGACTGTGTTATGCAAGAGGTCAAACTAGATGATCACAAGGCTCTCTTCTAAACTTGCAATCTAATGAAAGACTCTTTATTTCACCCAGCTGTTTCAGTATTGCTACTACTTTGTACCCAGCATGATGCCAGTGGGACTGCTACAATTAATGAGTTGTGTAAGAGACTTCTGCTCCCTTAAACGCTCTTTCAGAATGCAAAGGATAATAAGTACATGAAAGGACTTCACTACTCTATCTAAAGTCAGTTTGGACGCAACAGTGTCAAATAAAGAGTTACAATTCATTTGTTCCAATACCATGTACAAATCACTTTTCCTGACATTGTATGTACTCCTTTAAATGTGATACTATGCTACTGCAAGCATATGACGTTCTTCAAAGAAGAAGACGTGTATATGGAACAGGTTTTTGCTCTTAGTCATTTAATGTAATCATTATCGTTTACTATACAGATCAAGTAAAATCAAATTTGACTTTCCATTTTAGCATAAAAGATTCTTTGCATCTCAAAAAGCCAACATGAACCTGATCTTTTAAAAAGGATAAGAGGACTCTTGCCAAATAACCACCTGTGAAATCCAACTTAAATCTCTAGCAAAACAATGCACCTGCTGGGAAAAAGCAAACATGCTAACATCTAGAGAACTACAGCCATGATCAAGAAGTATATAGGCGTATAAAGAATAAATCACATCTAACAAGCTGAAGCCATTTTATTTATTAGCTTACAAAGCAAAAGGAGAGAAGTAGATGTACAACAATGTGATTCTAGAAAAGCGTTGTGACAGCAGGTAATGACATATTGGAAAAACAATCCAAATAGGCTTGAATAAGTGGTGTCACAGAGAGTATATGTCTATGCTGCAGTCACTGCAGCTTGTGGTTTACTCTATCTTACTTGAAATGATAGCACTCATATACCAGAACAGCATAGCTAAGACAGCACAGTACTCAGCGCTAGTTAAGAGCCCGAGTGTATGTTATGAAAGTTTCTGCAGCCCACAGATCTTTGCTGTCATCCTCACACTTATCTATACCCAAGCTTACAAGTGGAACACAGAGAAGTGACAATTTTTACCCAATCTAGCCACATAAAGCAATTTATAGCCATGATCAAAAAGTGCAGACAGCTATAAAAAAGGCCAATCAGGTGAAAATCTGACCCCTCATTGCATGAGGTCAGATGAAGATGTTTCAAAACAGAGCGGTTTCTGTAACTTCTGTCTGTGCTGCCTGCCCCCTGCCACTGCTTTCAGAATGGGAGGGAGGAAAGGGAGCAGAAGGAGTTTGGTCTGGGAGGGTTTCAGCCCCTGCTGGAGGGTGGGGCAGGTGTATTGGAGCTGCCCCTCCTGAGGTGGGGGGCTTCAATTCACCCACTCCACCATGCAGAGCTAGTTGGGAAACCCCTAGAATGAGCTTCATCTGCTCCCTTCCCCCCCCCGCCCCCATTCTGAAACAGGGATAGGCTGGGAGAGAAGAGGGGCCATTGCTACAGAGAAAATCAGCTGCAGGCACAGCCAGCAGCTAGATTCCCCGTTCCCCCTGCAACCAACAGTGAACTTCTGTTTGGTGTGAGGGATCCTTGCAACTCAGAACATTTTCTGCAGAGCACTCAGTTAGAGCAGGGAGCTGCACTTCTGCCTGCACTCTAAAAGCTGGCTTACCTCTATCTAAGTGAACTTCAAGTTACAGCAGTGATGGATGAACAGTTAGCCAGCAATTATAGATAGTTACATATTAAGTTGGGAGAAAGGGCGAGGAATTGTCCAACGGGGAACTGAAGGGGTCAGTATTAGACATAGGCGTGCGTGCGTATGTATGTAATGATCTGAATAAAGATAAATGGCACATCAGTGAACCTTACCTTTGGAAAGTACTGTAGAGGTCTAGTGCACATTATCTAATAAATACATCATTGATGACACAACAACTCTGTCACACAACAGAGTTATTTTTCTCTGATATTACAGACATCTCAGGCAGATATAGTTGCCTTCCCAGTTCTAATATTATAAAAGCCTAAGTCTGTCTATCTGCCCATAATGTCTTATTTGCACTCTGATTGGCTGACAAACAGTCAATCAGAGAGTGAAGGAGCATTCTGACAGAAAGCAGCTCACCGCCCTGATGGTGGGGAAGCAGGGGATGGAGCGGGGTAACGCAGGGCGGGCCCGGCCCGATGCGGCCACAGCTGGGAGAGGGAAGGAACGGGCCTCCTCCCCCCCTCAGACCCAGGCCCACTCCTCACCCTTCCTTGCATCGGCCCCGAGTGGACCCAATGTGGGGGGGGAGCAGGCATGCCGTGGTGTCGGCAGTGATGGTGGGGCCAAGGGAGGACTGGGCCCAGGACTGATGCAGGGGAAGGAGAGAACCCGAACCAAGGGAAAAGCCGGCCTTGCGCAGCAATGGGGAGGGGGACAGTGGGCCCGGCCACCCAACACAGCAGTTACAGGGGATGGGTAGGAGCGAGCCTCCTCCCCCACCCCCACGTCAGCCCAAAGCCCACTCCTCCCATCCCCCTGCTGCCACCGGGTTAGCCTGGGCCCACTGTTCCCCCCAACCCCCCTCCACAGTAGCCCGGTTTCAACCCACCCTCGGACCTTGTCCTCCCCCACATTGGTCCCAGGCCCACTCCTCCATTCCCCCCACCACTGTGGCAGGGAGCGGACCTGGACCCCAAGCAACAGGAAGGAAGGGGGAGCAGGCCCGGAGGCGGGGGGACTGGGGCTCCATTCCTACCTACTCCTCCCCCCCCTCATTCTTTATGGGTAATTGGCTAGTTTTATTTTTATAAAATCAAACTCAAGCAACATCCAAGTAAATAAGCAGAGCTATAGGACTTAAGGGCCAAGGTTACTTCCTTCAAGAACAGGAATGTCAGATGTGATTCTTGGGCCAGCTCAATCTGATATAAGCTTGTTTGTCTTGTTCATCTCCAGGGATCCAGGTTTTCTATTGCTCACAGAAAAAACTGCAGAATTTCATTTTAACTAAGAAAAAAATGTAGATTTTCCACTTTTACAAATAGCTCTATGTAGGCTGGCAGAGCTCTAACTTGCAAGGGGCTGGGGGAGAACGGTCAGACAGGGGGCACCATGTGCGTGTACATGGCTGCCAGGCAGCCTGGAGACCAGCTCCCGCAGATAAGTCTGGAGTGGGGGAGGAAACTGAGGCCCCCATACGGAGGGAGGGAGAAAAGGGAAGGAGTTGGGCAGGGCTGGGGCTGCTACCCAGTCCCGGGGTCGTATGCAGCCCCGGGGCCCGGGCCCCGGGAAGTGAGACAGAGCCATGGATGGCTCATCTGGGGGGGGAGAAGATGGATGCTGCTAACTGTATCAAAAAATGAAAGTTATAGTGAAGCTGAAATGAATGGTATTGTCTATGTGAACGTAGGTAGAGACAGGTCCAGAGGAAAGGTGCCTCCCTTGTTATTTTGACTCAGGAAGCCAAGAAGGTAAAGCATTTCCTGTTGGCTTGCTCCAGGAATGTTCCCTGTGTACATATGGGTACTTCAGATTGCCTTTTGAAGGTATACAAATCTCTCCATTATTATTTCTGCTTGCAAGTGTTAGGTTTGATATGGGTATATCTGCCTTCAGGGAGCAATTTAAAAGCCTTCAAAAGTATTACACACAGGACCAACTGCTGGGGAAGCAGCAGGGGAGGGAGGAAGGAGAAGAGATTGCACAACATGAAGCTAAGTGTGAGTAGGTTGAAAATTAATCTATTGCCTATTCTTCTTGCACCCCTTATGTTTTTCTATTATTTCATATACTGTGGAGGAGTTAATAGGTAAAACACTACAGGCAAAGAATAAAACACTTTCATCTACACCAAGCACAAATAAAGCTTCCAGAAAAAACATCACATAATATTTACAAACATTTTGGCTGAAGGCGAAATGTAAAAAGTGACTTTTTCTGCTCTCATTAATATGCCCTTTAAAGTACAATGTAAACAAATAATAATTTGCACAGGTTTAAACTCGGTATAGTTAAGCAGGTAGTGCTAGCAATGTCTAAGTTCTTTCGATAGTATGTTGAGCAGTTAGAAACCTGAATTGGATATCAGACACCTTGTGTTCTACTCTCAGTCCTACCACTCACCCTGTCTCTATTTAGGGTGAGTCACAACCACAATGAATTACATTTTTTCCTTCTGCAAAAGAGATGATCCAAAACCAATATATCATTTTTCCCCCCAAAGTGCTTTGTGAGAGAACAAGGTAATCAGGAACAAGCAGCATGGATTCACCAAGAGCAAATCATGCCTGATGAACTGGCTTTCCTCCAACTTAAAATAGTGACAGACTGTGGAGAGCAGTCAATATGGCATGCCTTGAATTTACCATGGCTTGTGACACCGTCTCCCACTCCATCCTTCAGAACAAGCTAAGGAAATAAAGACTAGACAAAAAGTACTACAGGGTGGATACATAACTGATTGGATCATTGTACTCGGCAAGTGGTCCTCGATGGTTCAATTGAGGTATCAAGTAGGGTTCCCCAGTGGTTTGTCCTGGGTCCAGTAATATCTTCATTAACGATTTGGGTGATGGGTTTGAGTGCATGCTTAGTAGATCTGCAGATGACACCAACTTGGGTGGAATTGCAGACACTCTGCAAGGCAGGGCTAGGATCCAGAATGATGTAGACAAACTGGAGGAGATGTCCACAATCCTCCATGAGATGAAATTCAACAAGGACAAGTCCTTGGGACAGGATAACTGCATGCACAAATATAGACTGAGGAGTGACTGGCTAGGTTGCAGCACTGCAGAAAAGGACCTGGAGATTATAGTAGATCATAAGCTGAATATAAACCAACAGTGTGCTCTTGTTGCAAAAAACCCCCAAAAAACAGCCAACAGCATCCTGTGTTGTTCTAACAGGAGTATCACTTCTAAGTCAAGGGAAGTGATTCTTCTTCTCTATTAAACACTGGTGAGGCCTCACCTAGCGTTCTGTGTCCAGTTTTGGGCCTCACACTTCAAGAAGGATGTGGACAGTTTGGAAAGAATCCAGCACAGGACAACAAAGTGATTAAGGGCCTCAGAGGCAAGACTTAAGAGGAAAGGCTGAAAGAAGTCTGGAGAAGAGACAACAGAGGGGATTTGAAAACAGTCTTCAAATGCCTGAAGGGCAATTATAGAGAAGATGGAGATGGCTTTTCTCTGTGTCTGTAGGGGATGGGACTAGGAGAAATGCCCTCAAGTTGCAACAAGGAAAATTTTGGCAGGAAGTTAAGAGAAACTCCCTGACTATGAGAGTGATCAGAGGCATTGGAATAGGCTACCTAGAGAAGTTGTGGGATTTCCATGCTTGGAAACTTTCAAAAGCAGGTTAGACAGACACTTGGGTGGGATGGTTGAGTCAGGCATGATCCTGACTTGAGCAGAGGTCTGAACTAGATAACCTTGCAAGGTCCCTTCTAGCCCTACTTTTCTATGATATGTCTATTTTTTAAAATTCTATTATTAAAATAGAAAACAAGAAAAATTGGAAACAGGAACAACAAAATGAGGTTCAACTGAAAGGCCCTTCTGAGAAAAAATAATTTGAAACAGATATTGGTGGAGATGCTTACAAAGCATCTACTATGATCTAGCACTGTTATATAGTGTGGAAAAAACCAAAATTGTTTTGAGATTGCAGAGGTACCTTAAAGGAAGGAGATTATAATCCCTTTCTATACCTCTCTAGGGAGGCCACACCTAAAGTACCGTGTACAGTTCTAGCTGGTTTTCAGAACAGCAGTCATTAAAGAGATTAAAGAGCTATGAGGCAAGATTAAAAGAACCAAGTATGTTTAGTTTGGTTAAATCAAGTACTTGGAGACTTCCCACATTAAGGAGGCAAAAAGAATTCTTTAGGATTAAATGGAGCTAAAGTACATATTGACTAGAATCAAGGGAAATGCCTTAGATTTACTACACTAGAAGAGAGACTCAAGTAATTAAAATGAATTATTTGAGTTATTCAAAGGGTTCTCCGGAGTATTCCATATGAAACAAGTCAGTATAGGCAAAGGAATGGGAAAGATGACCCAATAGTCATGACTCAAAAGTGATAAATTATGATTGCAATCTGCTATTTATACAGCCTAATAAATTGTGTGTGGTACTTTACAGGCGAAAAAAGAAAAAAAAGAAAAGAAAAGCACTCTCTTTGCATAGAAGAGATCCTATTCCAAGGCTTGATCCTGAAATCATATCCACATTGATGGAATCCTACGAAATTAGAGAAGTCCATTGAGATGAATGGAGCAAGACTATGCCTACATAGATCCAGTGGTGGGATTAAGGTCTAAATTAAGATAATTTTAAAGATAGGCAGTTTGAATAATTCAACAAGTATTTAGCCAGAAAGTTATGATGTGCTCAGCAGCAGATCACAGAATTGTTTAGTTTACTGAGGCAATGTTATTCAAGACATCCTGACCCAACTAAAATTAATAGCAAAACGCCTCTAAGGCCCCAGAATTTTGCTTCAGGTGTCTACCTCCTTTATGTAAAGAGGTGTCAGATCTTATCTCTCATCTCCTACAACTCCCAGTATTGGGAGGAAGGGTCCATGGTTTACAGTCCCTAAGAATCCTAATCAGGAGAGCATTCTGTACAAAGATTACTACATGTTCAGACATTCTTACTTTTTACTAGAACAGACTTGTTGGCCTGACTAACTTTATCTCTGGAGTGTGCAGTCAGCGTGTACAAGTGATAAACTACCTTTTCTCTTTGGGAGAAAAGATATGATCAGAAAACATGGACTTTTGGAAACATCTGGTAGCTTGGGCCTGATTATTTGTTTTTGAAAAGTCACTAGTTTAACAAGCACTCCCTCAGGTTGATTGCAGGACTACTGTTATATTTCAGCCTTTAATTTGAAAAGAAAAAAGAAACAAATAAGCATATATGTCTTATCATATTTAAGTGTATAAGCTGCAAGTCAAAAAACTGCTGGGGGGCACTTTGAATTTTGGATCTTTTCCATTACGAAACTTACAAGTTTGGAATATTCTACTAAGGCCCAGCAAGTCCTGCAGTTAAAACCCAGATTTAAAATATTTCATTTAAAACAAGCCAGACTATTGCAAACCCCATTTAGAGAATTCTGTGAAAGTCAAATGGACCTGAGATCCCAGTGTCTAAGGTGAAGGGCAAGGCCAAGTCATTAACCTGTTTTCTAGGACAACCTCACCCTGTTACTACGGTTAGGAGAAGCAGGATGCTGACACACAAGAATGAGTAATTGGCTGAATGTGCCCCACCATTACAGGGAAAAGAAAAAAAATGCTAATGTGCTATATTTAAAAAATCCCTTGAACATACCTAAGAAATCCTGCTACACTGGGCTACTCTTAAGCAAAGCAACCCAGTTTGATGAGTGAGTACATCCGTGTTTCAGGGCACTTGTTATTTCACAGGATCAGGTCCTCATTTTTTATTTCTATGAAAGTTTGTTTACTGTTGATCCTTAATCTGGGATGCCATAGCAGGAATCTCTTCTTTTTCTTCTTGGTCAAAATCACCACAGACTGTGGAAGAAAGAATCCTGCCACCACAAGCAGTCTGCTTCTCCCTCAGTGAACCCAGTACCCTGGGTCTCTCTCCTACCAGCTTCTGGTTCTCTCGTTCTTTTTAATGCATGTGCTGGGGCACAAGTCTTTGTACAGTTTTAAAATCCTTCTGGCAACACTTAATAGGAAACAAAAATTCAGGGCCTAGCTACTCATTTGGCTGTAAGGAGACAACCCCACATTCAGAAACACTCCCCTGCCTTGTAAAAGTATTAGAGAGAATAGTCATACCACACCTAGTATACAACCTATATTTTAAGGAAGCTTGAGCCACTGCCTTCAGGGCACTGTTTTCTTTTACAGTCAATGCAAATAAAAGCTTATCATTAAAAGAAAAAAAGAATACTTAATACACAAACTATTAAATTAATATCACTGTTGTTCTCTGCAATACCCTTGCCATATGTTTTAAGCATTTTTGTTTTCAGTTCTTCAAATTTTTTTTTCTGTTTAATTAAAAACAAGTCCAAACTGAAACAGCTACCATACAAGTCATCTTTGGGAGCTGGGAGAAGAACCAAAAGTCTCTAGATTAAATGGTTTCCAGAACAGAATTAAACCAGACTGCTTTTGAAAAATAACTTTAGTGACATTTTAAAAAGAACAAAGACACCCTTAATTTTGACCAATTCTAAACCAGAAATTAGCAAGTCATACAAATCGCCATGAATTCACAGCTTACGAGGCCACAACAGATCACCTTCTCTGACCTCTGTAACACAGACCATAATATTTAACCCATTATTCCTACATCAGTTACAACTGCTGAAAAGTTGTCTCTAGTAGGCCTGAGCAAGCCCCTCTGCATGGCAGAAGTACAGAGGAAAGATCTGAAGATACATTGGGAAGGAATTCACTAGATTTATATTTTAATTACACCAATGGCTCAAAATTTCTCTGCTGAGGGGCAATAGCCATTGTTTGATTTGGAACTGGAACCATCAGTCCCCTCTTGTAAGATTCCCCACACAAATCTTTGTATTCAGGTACGGAGGAAGTATGGTGATTTTCGGCCTCTACTTGCACCTCTTTTTAAAACCTAAGAGATGAAAATAGCTTGTAAAACACTTTAATAGTTCCAACAAGACTAAAAAAATACAATACAAGAGACAAATATATGCACTTTAAAAGCAATTATTTCAGAATGCTTTAAAATAAGTGGTTTGGGGCTTGTTGAGTAACTGTTAAAGAAACTCTGATACCTTGGGAGAGAAGGTCCATGCAGTTCTGAAGTCAGAGGAGAGTTCATATTATCAGTAAAATTCTCTGCATTTCAAAGCAAGTTAGTGTAACTTGAAACATTATCATAAAAAGAGATGCCACACAAAAGTCATTTGGGAACAATCTTTAGAGAAAAGGGAGCTATTTTTTTATTCTATCATTCAAACAAGATTTCTTAATAATAATTTGAGACTGGGTAGTATCACACTGAAACAGAACATGACATTTTCTTCTGTGATCCAAAATTATCCTTTCTATGCCAGTTGCCCTGAACACTTTCTCCTAGAAGTCAAGAATTGCAGCTAGTGGCATTCAGCAATAAACAAGTTGTATATCTCAATGTATAGGTAAAAAGCAAGCTTTAAAACCCCTGCATTTAAGGGTGACATTTATTTTATGCCTTATATATTAAGATGTTTACCTGGCATATAGTCATATGTTTTCCCTTCCTGTTTCATGTCTCTAACATTTCTATTATTTTTTAAAATGTATAGCACATATGACTAGTTCTTATCCAGAAGGCACTGCTACAGGAGTCACCAGAATAGGTAACCTGGATGCAGACTCCAGAAGATAACAGGGAATATCCTCAGTTGAAAGAGGCATTTCATGTCCTGAGCCCACAGTAAAGTTAGAAATAGCAGATTGTTACCACTGTGATTTAACTTATGATTACAAGTTTTTAATATATACAGGTAAATGAAAAAGGGATTACTTGCAAATGCCTAAGGGGGCAGGAGAGGAGGGAATAAAGGTATATAATACCTTCTGTGATTTAAATATATATATCATTTTAGATATATTAACACATAGCAAAGGTCTGAAATGCAGCATTCTGCTGATATGAAAATCACTTTTGTCACTGCAAAATTTCATTTGAAAAAAATATAAAAACAGAATAATATACATGTATCGGTGCTCTTGGAAAGAACCATGAGACTGTCCAGGTATGACACAGGAAATGTATGGGGGACTGATGCTAGAGGATAAGTAGGCACTGGAATATAGGTGGGGTGGTTATTTCATTCTCCAACAGGGAGAAAGATGCCTGACATTCATGACACTCCCTCTATCAGCAACACAGAAAGTTAGGGAGCCTTAAATACCATAGACCAAGAAATCTAGTCAAAAGAATTTTGCAAGAAGCTCAATAGTTGTATAATCTGTGATCTGGTAAATTAAGACTCCTTGTAACATAAGAAAACATCAAAGTTTCTTGGAACTTCTGAACAAGGGTGGGAAGAAAGGAAGAAGTCACACTTCCACCAATTTACTTATCCCCTTTAAATTTGATTTGCCATATCTGATTAGCCTAAAATAGAGCCCCCCCAAAGTCGTGACATATCCATGTTTTTAAATTAATTTGTTCATCTTTAGCACAGAGAGAGAATCAAATTTAGCTATATAGTTGAAAACAAGTTATAGTGTCGCCTGTGAAGACACCAACAGCTCTCATTAATAAATTATCACAAAAAATAATTTATATTAATTCAGAGCAAAACTGCAACAGCTTCAAATGAAGCAATGTACATTTGAGAACTGAACTTAGTGAACGCTGTGAAAGCTGTATAAGGGGAGTATTATATGCATGGCAACAGCTTCTTTCAGTATTCAGAAGATTAAACCAAATTCCCAAGGACAGTACAGTGGAGTCTGCTTACAGTGAATGACAATCAGTTTTCCGTGTGCCAAACTAAAACACATACAATTATGTCAGTGTGAAGCCTTTTCCTAAAAATGTATATTATTAAAGAATTATAACATGAAAAAAAAAATAAACCAAAATAAAGCAGCCAAAAGAGTCGGTTACTTTAATATATATTTTTTAGTTTAGTTTTGTTTTTTTTCCTTAGAGAAGGAGAGGGGGAGGTGAAGCAAAAGATTCAGTGACACTTCATAAACAGGTAGAAAAGAACAAAGGACACACTATTATTCACCTCTAACTGTATAAAAGAGATCTCATAAATGAGCCCTGAATTCTTTCCTCAGGTGAATCAATGTCCTGTTCTGTACTTTGATGTCAAAGTTATACCTAATGCTAAAACTGTCAGCATTATTATTGATCTGCAGTTGATCTGACCTAGGCATCCTGCAGCTAGTTCTTCTCAGCTAATGGTATACAAAATGCACATCCCTAACTCATAATTTCCTTTGGGAAATCATAATCCTGCCTCTCTATAGCAATTTCAATTGGATTACTTCCATTTAAAAAAAGAAAAAAAAGTTAAAGAGATTAAATAATTACAGATATGTTTAGGAGTGCCTCGTGAAAATGAAAACTTTTCAGTAAAGGCATATGAACTAGCAGTTACAAAGCTTTCAATTTCTTGTATAAACATCCTGATTATATCTAGATCCAGCTGAACTGTAAGGACCTAAATATGACTCAGCTTGAGTCATACCAGTTTACTTTCATGGTACGATTACAGCCATGCCATAGTCTGCATTGGAAAGGAAGTCCAAAAAAAAATAAATAGACTAAACGTTTTGCTAGCACTCTTACCACAGTTTGCAATTAAATTAATATAGCTAGTAAAATACCAGTATCTTTGTCATTTTGTTTAACCTATTTTTAGCACAAGTGAAGTCCACAAATAAGATTGTGTGCAAATTACCCTCTGTTAGAATAAAAAGATTCCAGAACTGTTAGCAAACTAAATTGTTCTCAAAATTATGTCAATAAGCACAGTGGAAATTATATAGTAATAAAACCATGAAGAAGAATATAGAATGTTTTTAACTTCCCTGTCTCCCACAGTATGCCTAACGTATGGTTAATATAGGTTTTATTTGTATTAAAGCATGATAAGACTGATTCACATTCCAGGAATGTTTCTGATTTGTCATCCTTTATGAACAGCTAGAACAGTGTGTGCAAATACCTCACTGAGAAGGTTGGCTGCAAAAGATCCGAGTAAGAATTTAGTCAAGGCACCACTGGCCAAGTCCTGATTGATTTAACAAGTGATATCACATAGCACTTCCTGAGGCAGCTTTAATTAGAACTATTCTCATTTCTTCCACTGAACAGCAGACTGCTTAGAAATAATTAATGCCTATTGAAACTTGTTTATTGTTAATGGTTATGGAGTACAAACAATGCACTATCTGCATAGAAGAGATATTAATGGGGGCAGATCCTCGGCTAACATAAACTGTCATAGCTCCAGTTAGCAATTAACACTACCTAACCATCTCCGCATTCCCAAAAATCAAGGAGTTTACATTCTATGGTCCCCAAGCCTACACAGGGATCTTCTGATGAGGAACCCACGCAGGCAAGTAGTTATTGTTTTTTAAAGCACAAAAACCATGACCACTGACAAAATGTAGCAGTTATATAACCACTTCAGAGATATTCTGTGTTAAGTAAAGGAAATAACAAAATACTAAGATACCATTTTAAAGTAATAGCCATTGTGATTTATATTAAAAAAAAAAAAATTAAATTGGAAGGGACATCATTAAATGAAGACCACCACTAACATCTCTTTTAAAAATGGCTACCAATAGCAGCTTAGATTGAAAAAATCTGAAAAACATTTTAAAGCTAGAATTCTTTCCTACCATTCACAGAGCACTTAACTTCTTTAAATTAAAAACACCTTCTGTGAATTTCAACATTTTGTTCCCAGGCATTAGCCCATGGGAATCTCATAAAGCAAAGAAATATTTACATGAAATAAAAACTTTTTTTTTTAAAAGATGATAGGAAAATAGGGCTGGAAGGAACCTTGCAAGGTCATCAAGCCCAGCCCCTGCTTAAGGCAGGATCATCCCTAAGTGTCTGTCCAACCCATTTGCAAGGATGGAGATTCCACAATTTCTCTGGGTAGTCTTTTCCAGTGCTTGACCATCCTCATAGCCAGAAAGATCCTCCTAATCTCCAACTTAATTTCCTCAACTGCAGCTTGGGGATAGTGCTAGGAGCAATGGCCTATGTGGCCACAAAGAAAAGCCCATCTCTGTCTTATCTATAATCACCATTCAGATATTTGAAGATTGTTATCAAATTCCCCTTCAGTCTTCTCTTCTCTAAATAACCCTAGTTCTTTCAGCCTTTCCTCATTAGTCTTACTTCCCGGGCTCCTATAATTTTTGTCGCTTTGTGCTGAATGCTTTCCAATCTGTCCACATCCTCTCTTTTTAAATATTCTTTGGGGGGGGGGGGG
>NW_005842231.1:1528914-1529302 GCF_000455745.1 Alligator sinensis | reverse complement strand
CAACAAGTAGAAAAAAAATCAAAACTTTGGAGTATCAACTACAGAAAAGTTTATCACCTTAAACCCACCAAACTATAGAGTAGGCAACAAAGCTGTTGCTGCTTATAGTTAACATCGTAAACATTTGGTGTAAAATCTGGTTTTTGTGGCTTCTCTCTATCAAACCAATGACTGGTCTGGGTAAAGCTGTTCAAAAGGCTTCTAGGGTGCGTCCAGATGAGCATGCACGTGTGTCTTGCAGCTTCTCAAAGCTCTTTGAGATGCTGCAAAGAGGCATGTGTGGGAACGAGAAAACATTCCTGGAGCTGCAAATTTGCAGTGCAGGGGCAAAATTAGACCCCATCCATAAAAAAAAAAAAAAAAAACCCAGCGGAAAAAAAAGGGGCAG
>NW_005842231.1:1520550-1528757 GCF_000455745.1 Alligator sinensis | reverse complement strand
AGGCAATTAAAAAAGAAAACAAACCTCCCCCTCCACCCAGCACTCACCAGCAGTAGCAGCTTCCGTCAGGGTCACTGCCCCCCACCCTGCACAGCGTGGAACCTGGTGAGAAACATAGCAGCCCCAGCCTGAGTCCTGCTGCCCCACCCCCCACCCACTCAATGGTGGGGCAGCCATTGAGGGGCCTGCAGGAGCAGGCAGGGGACCTGGCTGTGCCCTGCTCCCCCCTGCCAGACACATGGCAGTAGTGCCACAGGCCAACTCTGCAGCAACAGCCTACTGGCAGCTGGCCCAAAGGGACAGATGCCTCTACTGGCTGTGCAGTCCCTATCCGGGTCTGGCAGGTGGCAGCAGGTCACAGCCAAGCAGCAGCCCCCACTGCCAGACTGCTGCAGTGGGTAGAGGGTGCAGGGAACTCTCAGGACTGCTGCAGCAGTCCAGCTGGCACAAGGGGTAGTGTCCCCAAGTACCAATTGGCTGGGCCCCAGCTCCTGAGAGAGAGTAGCCCTGAGCTACTTGCCAGGACAGCTTTTTGTACTGATGGGGCCAGGACGGGGCAGTTTTTTATACTGCTGGGGACAGCACAGGTGCTTGCTCCGGGCTCTAGCTCTGCCTGGCTGCAGATCCAGGAGGAGGCAGGCAGGGTTATTTTGCCCCAAATAGCACAATTTGCCCCCACAACAAAGTGCCTGTCCAGGCACATACACTGTGGCAAGAAGCCCTGGCTCAAACCTGCCCCATATTTGAGCTTCTACAAGTGCACGTGCCTGCATGTGTGGATGCACCCTTAGGTATCCACCTGAAGATCCCCTGTTTTTTTGGAAAGCGTAGCTAGAAGTGGTTCTCCCATCTTCAAGAACATTAGAAAAATTCTGTTCTGTAACATTAGCAAACCCCCACACAAACCCTTACAAATGTGTCAACTACAAGCTCTGGGACAGGGACTTCAAGTTAGGCAAAGGGGTGGCCTTTGAGTCAGGGATTACTTTTTGCCATTTTTGTGAAAACCCTCCACATTTCATCAATAAAAGTCTTTGGAAGGAAAAAAAAAACCCCAACACATCTGGTCACACACATCCAGTATCCGACTAGAAAATTCTGTAACACAGGCGGTACTCCAAGAGGTACCTGGAGGGGGAGAAAAGGGTAAACTTGAACTTGGATCTCCCACATGGTAGGCAGAAACTCTACCACACAGCCACTAGTGCTGGTGTTGTGCCAAGCTGCTAGGGGTCCTGACCTTCCAGGAGCCCCAGCCTCACATCAAGCTGCCTGGCCTCTTATTGGAGGAGCTGGAAGCAGAGCTGGGAATCTCTCAAGTCACTGCTCAGATCCTTGCTGGAGCTGGGGAGCCTCTCCTGCCGGCTGCATGCCACACTGCTGAGGGTCCAACTGCTACCTACAGGTCCCACTCCTTCAGGTGCTTCTGGGGCAACTGCTCCCACCCCACTGGCCCAGCTCTTGCCAGCTCTTTGAAGCTCCTTCCTTGTGGTCCCTCGATGATCTCTTTTGAGTCAGCCATGCTGCCCCTTTTATCCCCCTCCAGGTGACCCAAGGGGCCAATCAGGGGACACCAAGGGTGAGTCTCTGGGGCCTAATTGGTGAGGAAAGGGAATCCCAAGTCCTCCAATCATCTTTTACCTCTTCAAAACCCCTGGGCCAAATCATTACCAGATTGGTGAGGAAAGGGAATCCCAAGTCCTCCAATCATCTTTTGCCCTTTCAAAACCCCTGGGCTAAGTCACTGCCAGCCAGCCCGTCACAATTTTTTAATGATTCCTTCTGCACTCAATACACTCTGGAGCTGAAGAATAGGAATTATAGGGAAAATCCCACTTAATTAGTGTTCCCCTCTTATGGGGGCTGCAGTGATCCTCTGTGCTCCCACTGCTGAGGTTCAAACAGCATGATGGAGAAAAAAAATGGACCAAGAGAAATAAATTGCTAAGGCCTAGGGTTGGGAGGGGCAAAGAAAGTAAATTAGGTCAGGGGAGCCATGGAGGGAGACGAGAACTGGAAGTGAAGGTGGGGCATACTTGAACTGGGATTAGGGCAGAAAACGATATAAAGTAGAGGGAAGGGCAGCTTCAGATCAATTGGTTAAGCAGCTAGCATGGCAGACAAAAATGGGAAAGAATGAAGAGAGAAAGCTTTCATTTACTTCAATGTGTACTTATCTGAGGACAGAATATGGAGCTAATTTTAGCTAAACCTCAGCTAGAACTTGTGGCACTGCTTTCAAGAAGTGTGTGGTTACACAAAATACGCATAGGTTAAGTATACTCCAAGGCAGAAGGCTGAAAGCCAAGCACTTCGAGTAAAAATACATTTTAAAAACAGCAATACTAACTAGATAGCTGTATTTCTCAGGTGGCTTGGAATACAAGTATTTTGTTACATTTTCTAACAAATGACTAATTGGATAACTTCATACTTTGAACCTTTGTAATGAAAAAGAAAAAAAAAACTCAACCTCGATCAAATTCAGTGCTATTATAAGAACTATTAGTGAATGTTTAACTATTATTAGTTTACTGCCAATGATTTCTGTTCTGTTAACTCTAAACATATTGTCCCCTGCTCTGTTCATTCCACCTTAGATAGAAAAGAAATAGAATTTTGGTTTGGATTTTTATGAAGATAAAATATACCAATACAAATTGAGGCTTTATGTCCAAAGTGTAAAACAAATTTTGTTTTTTCAAAAAAAGATTGCTCTCACAGACCAAGAAGCAGAGTGTTTTTGGGTGGTCTCATCTGCTATGCATGTACTGCTGCAAAACTAAAAGAGAAACCAGCTATTAAACAACTAACTGCTGGCAGAGTTGTGAAGAGAAAAAGAAACACTAAGTGAAAAGCAGGGAATGTATTCAGAGCAATTGTACAGGGTTCTTGTGATGAAAAGATAATGGAATAAATTAATGCTCAACTAAAACTGCTAATAACTTCAGGCTTTAGCCTTCTGAAAACAAGAAAGGCTTATGAGACTTTTGTTTGTGGGTGGAAAAAACCTCTGAGCCCTCTGAACGTGGGAGAAAGAGGTTGGCTGTGAATCACTGGAATCCTAGTCCAATCAGCTCTCAGTATAAGCACTTCGGCCAAAAGGTTTCTTTGTGACCATCTCTCTCTCTGCTCCTGAACAGAGAGAAGAGACTTTTAGAGACAGAGTCTAGAGACCTAGTATGGGCATACAAGAAAGAAGGTAGCAAGCCAACAACAAACTGGGGAGAGTATTCCAGAAATATGCCATAGTGGGACAAACTTAAATGAAAAACCCAGAGTGAACATTCTAAAAGTAAAGGTTATGCCCTGCTCCCTTCTACCTTTCTCTTGCTATTTTCTGATCTTGGTCTTTCCCAAACACTTCTGTTAATTCCACACACCCAAATCTATATTACTGGAGGCAGTACTTTTTGTCTGTAATGAGTAAGCGGATGCAATATCTTTCCTTCACACTCTCCCTGCCCTACCTTCTTGCTTACGATCACTTTTCCAGTATATGCTTCCTCCTTTTGCAACACTCGGAAGGAATTATTTGCATAAATATTGTCCTCTGCTCCATAACCAACAATACAAAGAGCCCAACTGGAAAAAATCAGGGATTCAGGCTAATGCCCAGTAAGAATCTTAAAAAAAATGTTTTTTGAGTCTCCAAATTTTTTAAATTAGATTAATGGAAATGAAATGCAAAATATCCAGCCTGAGTTAGCTCCAAGCTCTGTTGCTGGCTCAAGTTGTAAGACAATTGTTGGTCTAACCTGAATGCTACAAGCTAGAGGTTGCATGCAGGTAAAGTGAGGCAGTTTTTTTAAAACTGATTTTTTTTGTAATCTGCCCTTTACTCCATCCTCAACAGTTGAATGCAACATAGGATCAAACCCTGACATGATTCTGCTTACTAAATCATCTCATTAGAAAATCAAACTTATTCATGGTATGGAAAGAATCAAGGTTATAAAGTGCAAGATCCTAATTTCCCGGCACTTTATACATCTTTCAAAGCTCTTGTGCAAGTGTGTGGGCTTAACAGAGTTGCAATTTCCAGGCTAAATCCTGATTTAACATGCTATATGCTAAATACCACAGCTGTAAACATAAAGCCAATGGGAGCTGAAAATACCTAGCACATTAAAAGGAATTTGCTTTGCACCTTGCAAGATGAGAATTCTAGCAAGTAAAGCACAGTAAACAGATTGTCAACTCCAGTTCTCCTACTAGGCAGCAAGTACATGATGACTCAGTCCATGCAGTCTCTTCTCTGTGGTTACATACCCTAATTCCGATGTAAATGTGGGACTCTATAATGGCCGCATTGTGTGCTGCTGACAAGCTGCCAGTTGAAATCCACTTACTACTCCTAGAGAAGTGCTACTTATCATTAGTGAAAAGACGGACAAATAACGGCTGTTGTTATCAAAAGTAATTACCACAACCTTTCAGCACCATCACTTCTTGTATTAAGTGACCCTATTTTCTAATAATAAATTCAGTGTTAAGCTAGTCTTTACGTCTAGCGACTTCTTCATTCTTGTACCACTGCAGGCACATACCCATATTCTGAAAAACTATCAGCAAGGCCGTCTAAAGATTCTCAATGTATTCCTTCCAAAAGCATATAGAATATGTAGGCAGGCATACATTAACTGGGGCAAACACAGGAGGACTGTACAGACCTGTTTTCAGGGATGGAACTGGAAAAAAAAACTAGTATAAAAGTGCTAATGTGGTTCAGTGGACAGAGCGCTGGACTTGGTTTCAAGGGACTTGGGTTCTATTTCTGACACTGACCTGCTGTTCTTCCCTTTCTCTGTCTTGCTTATATGAACTGCAGTTTCTCTAGGGAAGGAGCTATCACCTGCCACATGCAGTACCCAACATGCGGTGTTTAGATTTCAGCTGGAACCTCTAGGCACTTCTGTAAAACAAAGTATTCTTTTATAGCACTCTATCTTTGAAAAAGTTTGCAAATACTGGCTAGTTATTACTCATATTTGTCTGCCTCAGATTATATTAATTATTCCATTTTACAGATAAGGAAAATGAGACGACAACGCTTAGGGAAGAGGTTCTCAGACTGTGGTTCATGGACCACTGGTGCTTTGGAGAGTATTTATTACTGGTGGGCTTATCAGGTTTATTGCCCGATATCAAATACATTAGAAAAATGAAAAAAAAAAAAGAATTAGACATTTTTCTAAAATGACTCCTACATGCAGTCAATTACTGTAGTTACCACAGAGCTATTACAGTCACACATGGAAGAGTCATGTTTGCACACTGGTGGTCCATGAAACAGTCCCCGTAGTAAAATACAGTCCACACATGAAAGTGATTGAGAACCCCCAAGTTGGGTCAGAATCAGTGGCAGGGTAATCATGAATATTGGAGCAAGATGACACCACCTAACTAAACCAGATGTGCCCACTAAGCAACTCTATACACAAAACATACTGTAAATATTTGGAAAAGTGTATCTAAGATACTAGAATTCATAAAGCTGTTCCTGCCAACTTCATCATCTATGCACAGGAATTCTAAATTTTTACACAAATACAGTTACTTTTTCATGTTTATGCATGTTCTTATCCAGTATCTAATGGATGCATTTCTATTGCATCCTAGAAAATGTACCACTTTGCTGGTATTGCTAGTAGGAATGTACATTTTACAGCATGAGCATGTATTCCTTACAATATTCACAGCAAAAGAATATACACAGTGCCTTTTACTTTGAGCACAAATGACTAATTATGTGTCTTTGCTGCTGTGCAAGAGTAATCCAAGTAAATGTGTGAAATAACATAGAACTATATTATTAAATTCAATAATTTAAATCCACCCATTAACATTCATATTTAGCATATATCACCTTGTAAGCAAACTCCGATCAGATTACTACCTTTATAACTTAATACAGATTTATTTATTGTAAAAAATAATAATTTCCAACAATACTACAAAATTCTTACAAACGCATTTAACCTCAAATTTAGTAACCCAGTGAAATCAGTCCTGACTTTACACAGTGGTTTTTCTCTTTGTTTACTGTGTTTAGTTGGCACACTGTTGAGCAGCACAGTCATGACTTATCTCCATGCCACAGTATACTACAACCAACGGTAGACTTTGGGGTTGCATGGGCTATGAACAATGCCAGGAAATGGAATGAGCAGATTATGTGCTGTAGTCATCCCGCCCACATGCAACCAAGAAAAGAGACCGAAATATGATTACCTGCTCAACCTAGGTAGTGCGTCTTTCCTCATCCAATTCTACCGGCAGTGAGAGATTGCACTTCAGTTAATTCACTGTTTTTCCCTATGCCAATTTGTTTGTACGGTGCATTAGTATCAGAGTGCTTAGTGAAAGACAAAGAATCAGTAAGTTGTGTCCAAAGCTCTTATCAGCGTCAACTATAGCTGATAATAGAGAGTGGCCATGAACAGGCATTCATTTCTGCTTCTACCAGTGGAAGTTTCTGAGTGATCATACAGGCACTCAGCCTGCCACCACCCTCTCCCCTTCTCCTTGTGCCTTCCCAAGATTAGGGTGATCCTGGCCTAGGGAGCAGTGCCCCCCCCCCCGGGGGGGGGGGGGGGGGGTGTGTTGAGCAGTACAGAAAGGCTCCTTTACTTCCACAGACCAGACACGCAGGTCTGGGGAACAGGTGGAGTCCTTCCCTACTGTTCCACTTCCCTCCTGTAGACTGGTCAGGCAGCCAGGAAGTCACTGGTCTGGGGAAGCACAAGGAGCATTGCCCACTACCCCAGGAAGACCTTTCCCAGCCCCCACTGGGTAGTGCAGGCAGCAAGGGAAACCCAGCAGGGGCAGAAAAAGAGCTAGGAAGAGGTTCCTAAGCCCTGTTTCCGGCCCCAACATCACTACCCTGCTGGTAGTCCCTAGTTTGGGGACGAAGTAGGGGGCAGAAGTACATCACACTGCTAGTAGCTCTAATGCTGCCCTGGTTAAAAAGTGCCAAGCGGGGGGAGTCACAGCAATTTGTATCTGCCAAGCAGAATACAGAAAGCAGACAAGTTAGTACTTTATTCCTCAAGTTTTAACCACTAGAAACCAACAGTGGCATCTACCAGAAAAGGCCTTTATTGTGTATGTCATGGTAAGATCAGTTCAGATTTCAGTACAAGATAACTAGCATGTAGAAGAGGGATGTCAAAGATACTGCCCATGGAGCCCTATCATCCAGCCTGAGGTGCTGCCCATGGTTCTCTGACTGGACCTAAGCACTGCATGTAGCATATGCTCCAGACCACCCAGAGGAGATGGGTGCAGGGACACGCAGGGCAAGACCACCCTTCTTTCTCCCTGCTCCACCCCCTGTCCCAGAGGCACAGGGGAGTTTTGTCCAGGGTGCAAAAAACTCATTAGTTAATGCCTCTACTCCTGCTTGTTTTAGGTTTATCAGAAAACCCCAACACAGACTGGAGCATGTGGCGACACCCTGGTGGCAACCGAGAATAAGGAGAGGCAGCAAACTGGCTCTGAACCAGGGATGGCGGCAAGCTGCAGGGGGCTGCCCTGACTTGGATACGACCCAGAACCACTGCACTACGAGACTTCTCTCAGCACCAGCGCTAGTCAGGGATACAAGCAGAAATCAGTAGTGTAGACATAGTTATACCATGAAAAAACCCAACTTTTCTTGGTACAGCTCATCTTCCTCATGGGAAGCGGCTCTACACTTTGTCTCCAACCCACAGCTGTGCTGAAGAAGGAGCAGGCACACCAGGATGGGGTTTACTGCAGGGATACAGGCAGGGGCAGAGGGGTGCACTTGCACCCCCCCCTGCTCCCCACAAAGGTTACAACCAGCCGCCTGGCAGCGGCAGCAGCCTTTCTAACCAGGCAGGGCGGAGGGGGCCGTTTGACTTCGTGGCTCATTACAATCTACTGGATCCCTTCTCAACTCTTCCTTCTCTTTTTACGGGGTCCCTGAAGCCGGCCTCTGCTCTGCCACTCTGCTGCTCCTGGGAACAAGTGCCCATTTCTCCACCCGGCGGGTGGTTTTCACCTCGTTGCCATGAAGCTGGATTTGGTTTTGCTGCCGTCTTCAAGGGAACAGTCCAGCCCTGGGCCCGGGCCTCTTCCCCCGCATCTCCTTCCCGTATCACCGAGGGGAAACGCGGTCCGTGCTCTTCTCAGCCTCCGCGCCCCGACCCCAGCTCCTCCACCCGCCCCGGCCTGGGCCC
>NW_005842231.1:1509384-1520178 GCF_000455745.1 Alligator sinensis | reverse complement strand
CTCCCCGGCCCGGCCCGGCCCGGCCCGGCCCTTTGTGATGGCTGCGAGGAGGCCGCCTCGGGCCCGGTCCCCCCTGCCGCCGGGCGGGTAAGGGGGGGCTCTTCCCCTCTCTCCGCGCCCACCGGGGGGTGGGGTGCGACTCCCGCCTGCTTCGGAGCAGGGCGGCCGGGGAGGATCCCTGGGTCCCCCGCAGTGAGCTGGGTGCCAGACCAAGGTCTGGGCCCATTCAGGCTGGATCCTTAGCAGGCTGCCCCGGTTCTGGTTTGGTGGGGCACGTCTGGCTGCCGGCTCAAGCCGTCCAGCAGGGCTTGTTTGCACTTCTACTGGGCCTGCCTTCAGCGCGTCAAAGCAGACACAGCCGACCCATTTAGTTGCTGGCCTGTGTCCTGGGCTATATCTGTTTTGTTACCCCAGCAAGACCTTATTCAGACTGTCCCTATTTCTGGGAAAGTAGAAGCCCCAGAGAAGGAGGCTATCACACGGCATGCACACAGACACCACAGTTATTTCTTTATGCAGAGAGGAGATACTCAATTAGAGGTAGGATTTTTTAATATTCTGACTAAATATCACTAGCAAGTAAGTTAGGAAATATCCCCTGCAGTAGGACTTTAGCAGTCATAATAGCAATCAGCAGAGGCACAGTCTAAACTTCTACACTCATGATGATGAAACCAATGATTCATTTTCTGGTCACAAAAATATTACTTACCCCAGGGCAAATGGGTAATTGGCATTTTGCAAGACTGCCTGAAGCTAACTTGTAAGGCTTGTTGAAGCAGTGAGCAATAGGCAACACGCAGTCAAGACATGGCAAGTTTAAAGGGCGTTTTAGTCTTAGTTTCTGTCTTTTTTGAAGTATTTAAACAGTGACAGGGTTCTAGCCTGCAGGGCTGTCAAGCAGGAACCCATCTTCACGGGGGAAGAAATTACTGCTAGAAAATACTTCAGTACACCACCGTCTGTGGCTTAGTGGTTTGATCACGGGGTTAATACGTGTGAGAGCTGAAGTCATTTGCCTGCCTGCCCGCCCAATTTACTATGTGACCCTGACCAAAGTCACTCTCTCTCTCTCTCCACATGAGCATTAAACTAACATGAAGAAAAATAAACGTCAATTGGATCCATCATTGATAAGCGCTTTGTAATCCAATTAGAAAAATTCAGACAATAGCTTGAAGTATTCATGCTTTTTCATGATTGTTAATCTTTTATCCAATCCAGTTTGAAGTATCCCAAGTGATTGGTCATCTGATATTTCCCTTGTATATGTAGTCAGCTGGAGGACTGAGTACCATCCCCCACCCAGAGCTTTCCTGGATGTTTAGTACAAGTTTCTTTGTTCATGATTTCATCCCATAATGCCTCAGAATTCTCCTCTGTAGTCCTAGGATAGGTCTGCTACACTATACTGAAGTGTAGATATAAAACTATGCTCCTCTGCACCACACTAAATGCCTTTGTTACTTTTGGTATGAATAACCTGTTATTTGTAAAATAGGCATCACCTTTCCCTTCACTCCCGGTCATGGTTTAGTAGAGTTGTGGTACTTGTTTAGCTTTAACGTCTTCATGAGAAGTCAGTCTTGTTACTATTTTCTGAAGTCTCTAGTTGTCAATTTTTTATTTAATTTTTAAGATGCCAGGTTACAATAAATAAGTGAGGGAAGTGCCAGGTGTAGTTGTACCAGGAACTTTAGCAGGCAGGACTGAGGTCCACTTAGAGGAGAAGTTCCTTTGAACGATAAATTCAGAATTTGCAACAAAAAGAAGAATCAGTACAAGGAGGTGGTCTCGCCCATTAGACTGTTGAAGGGGGAGGGGGGGGAGAAAAAAAACCAAACAAACCACACTAGTCATCAAGCTATCATTATTTAATATTAGTCATCAAGTCGATTAACTCATATGCAGTTCCAGCCACATGGTACCAGAAGGGACAATAGGTTCAGTAAATTAAGTTTGGAACAGTCCAGCAGAGCCATAGAGCCTGGGCTTGACACATGGTTTCAATTTCTCTCATTCCCTAGATTGAATGAAGTTACATGGACTCCTTATGCTTTGGAGCAAATAAGGCAACAGCCAACACAGTCTAGCTGACCAACCCAGCAGGCCTAGATTGAAGAAGCCCTGTCATTTTTAGCACCCCCAAGGTCCAGGTAGCAGACTGCACTGTGGTTTGGCTGGATCTGGTGATGGAGCTCAGGTGGAGAATTTTTCAATCAAATACACCCAGTTTCTAGGAACATTACTACTTTAGGATGTGCTTTCACAGACTTTGTTTTAAGCATTAGTCAGAGTTTAATTTCAGCTTTTCCTTAGGAGACAGCATCAGAAGATTCCATTTGGTTCGAGACAGAAGTTCGATAAACTATTTTGACTCAAGTCTGATAGTACATTTAACCAGGAGTAGTTAAATAGCTTTCAAAATGGCTGAAACTAGTTAGTTTGTACTGAACTTCTACTCTTATGTAGAAATTGGTTTCTGATCACTTAAGCCAATTTATGTGCAACTTCTGTCCCTAGCTTTAATGTGTATAGCACCCTATAGTAGATCTGGCATAGTTTTATCATCTCCATTTCCTTTTTTATCTTTAGGGCCAGTTCCCCTCGAGGTTAATAAAAACTTCAAAGATACCCTCCAAAGTGCTGACACTTACATGCCCAACCTTGGGCCTCTCCTCAGGTTTAGAACTACTAATTCTCTTTCTACCCCAGGACTATTATCACTTTCCTTCCTGTAAGAGAGGGAATAAAGGGATCCAGACACACTCTCTCTTTTGGTTCCAAGGAATCTGTGTTAAGCTGTGTAGGACAGTTTTGTTACTTCAAGTACTGTTTCACATACTCTCTCTCAAAAAGAGCTGCATTTGGTGTTTTGTGTTTTGTTGTGCCTCAGCATCCGGGGCAGCAGCAGGGTACTGATAGTATTCTTGTGACTTAGGCTGATAGGTTTGAAAAGGAAATATGAAACTGGCCAGCATTTTGCTCTGGTGTTGCTTTAAAAAGCAATGGAAATAGCAATGGAATCACTGGAACTACAAGCTAAAGAAAATATGAACCCATCAGTTTGTATTCTGTTTAAATTTGTAGAAATAGGTATCTTAGGCACCCCTTTCCCTCTTACAAAGGCAAGTGTCCTGTTTGTTCCAGTTAAGCATATACAGTTTTTAATCCCTGTCAGCAACAAAGTTGTCCTGGTAACTTTGGTTCCCTTAATACAGCAGTGTCAAGCACATAACCTGCAAGCCGGATCCAGCCTCCGGAGCTGCTCTGTCTGGCCACCTAAACTACCAGTGTGGCAGGGAGGGAGTGGCTTGCCACAGAATCTGGTCACTCTGCCTGTCTGTGCTGCCACCAGTATCTGTGTGCCCCATGCTTGAGCTGGACCGGGAACTGCTACTGTAGCAGCATGGGGCAGGCAGCCGCAGCAGCACTGGTGCGGGGCACACAGTGGAGACTGAAGCTGCTGTCATGTGCACATGGCCTCCTTGTGCTGCAGCCTTGTGCCTGGGGCTGGATCCAGCCCTCAAGAAAACCCATGATCTTGATTTGGCCAGGGGCACAAGGTGAATTTGACATCCCTCCCTTAAAATGTTCTGAGTCTTGCCATAGTATTTAACTGCTAGGCTAGTTCTGCTCTTTCCTTTTGAAGTGCTCTGTCTTTCATAAACTAAATCATGTTCTTGCTGTGGTGTCAGTACTTTCCATAAAGTAAATAGGAAGGAAAAACCAGGAGACTGTTTTCAGTTCAGTTTCAGTTTATTTATGATCCATGCTCTGCTCATGATGCCCTGTGGCTAACATAGTTTGACTTTAAATTAGTAGTTTAAACTTCTGTTCTTGACAGACTTAACTGATTTTACTTACCCAGTAGGCACATCTACGTGTGCCCAACTGCACAGCTGTTACTGCACAGCAACTGCTGTTACTGTGCAGTCCCAGTAACACATGGGTCACTTCTGACTCTACTGTGCTACTGCACAGTAATGTCGGCATCACGGTTTGTGCCCGCTGATGCTACATTGCTGTAGCAATGAGCTATGTCACCGTAGTGTCTCATGTAAATGTGCCCAGTCTTGAGAAAAACAGGAAGTGCAGGCATGCGTTCACCCTATGTTGACTTTTTAAGTGTCATATAACGCAAGTACCAGTACCAGTAATTCATTTTGAGTTAAAATGAAACTTGTATATGACCTGAAACAAAATGTTTCTTTTTGGTTTTGGATTACAGTATTTAACCTTTTTAGAAAAATGTATGTCTATTTTAAAGTAAAAATGTAACTTGGAAACTAAGTCAAAATGTTTTTTTCAAAAGTGTTAAAACAGTTTGTAAAAGTTGTAGTTTTGATCTCTCCAACCTGGAAAAATTATTCATCACCAGTAATGACTACTTACTAGCAACTATGGCTCTTCCAGTAGTGCTTTGTCTTATTTTTATTTAAAATAGGAGGCTTAGAGCACAACTGAGCTTGTAGGGTTTTACCTGGCAGTATAACTGCTACAAACATGGATTGAGAAAGTCTAGCTGGAAAATGAATGTCCTTCCAAAGGAAGCAGAAGGTATGTTAAATTAAGAGAAAGTAGTGCTAGATTTGTGTGAAAGAATGATAGCAACAGCCCCACATATTTTTCAGTTTGGAGACCTGAGAAAGACGAGCTATCAATTCTACATCACCTGTAGTGGACAGTGCCTTATGATGGTCAGGTACTGACACTCCAGTTAAGGATAATGTATTTCAGTCTGTAATTGAATCTGTTTCAGACCCTAAGTAGAAACAAGATCTTTAAATCTTTCATAGCTGTTGTATCACAATAAATTTTGGCTCCAAACCCTGCATGCTATGTCAGTACAAATTGATAACTCTTTTATAGTGCTTTTTTGGTAGATAGTGAAGAACTTCCCAAAATAGGTCAATATCAATATCCCCATTTTATAAAAGGGGAAACAGAGGCACAGTGAGGGAAAGTGTTTTGCCTAAGGTCACAAAGGGTGTGTCTACACATCTCCATATGGCACTGTAGCTACAGTGCCATGCTTAAAGCAGAGCGCACTATATGGGTGGTTACTATGCTGGACACATGTCGCATAGGTGGATTTCACTGCTACATCGCTGTAGTGGCACGCTGTACCTGGGGAGCACGCTGCTACAGCGACGTAGCTGGCAATCGCATGTAGACACATGTGATTGCTTTGTCACCATAGTATGCCATAGGGTAACATGTAGATACGTCCAAAGTGTGCTTACAGCTGAGCTGGGGATAGAAGCTAGTCTCTTCAGTCCTGGACTTGCACCTTACCCAGTATATACCTGAATTTTCAGGGGCTCTCTTAATATTATGGAATTGAATTAGACCCTGTTTTGTCCCTTGATAAGAAGCTGTTTTTGGGGGGGTTGTTTTGGGGGTTTTTTTAAGAAAATTGGGGAAATGAATGTGTCTTGTTTTAATAAAAGTACATTACTTTAGATAACATTTTTAGAGGAGGATACAGGACAACTTTTTGTTAGGAAATGGACGATGAAAGGAGAATCCTAGTCTGCAGTTCACTGGGTTACTTCTGTGTAGTTGTGATTAACTCAGGTGAAGACACCTTTAATCTGAGTGATTTGTACCTAGGATAGCCTAGTATAGGTATAGACAGCCCTACTGCAAAGCTGTTACTGTGTTCTCACCAGTCTGAACTAGAGGTGCACTGATACATCGGTCCCATATTGGATCAGCACCAATATAAGGACGATTGACAGCATTGGCAACCAGCTTTTTTTGGCTGATGTGGCCAGTAATATGGCCGATAAATGCCCCATGTATGCATGCAGCTGCAGTGCAGCATGTAGGTGGCCAGGAAAGCAGCCTGGCAGCATGGAGAGCAGCCACATCTGCCTGGTAAGTCTGTTGTGAAGGAAGGGGTGGAGGGCAGATGGAAGCCCCAGCAGTGAGGGAGGGCAGGAGCATGCAGGCAAGGGATTGCGACTCTGCGCCAGGTCCTTGCAGCGGTGACAGCCTGGTCCAGAGCAGGAACAGTGATCTCCTGCCTGTGTACCCCTGCTCAGAGCATTCAGGCTACAGATCATGGCTCTGCCCTGGCTCCAGAGCAAGCTGTCCCCATCACAAGATCCCAGTGGCTCTGAAGCAGCACCCTGCCCTGCTCTGCCACCCACCCTGCCAGTGCGTCTTGCATCTGGGACTGTTTTCCATGGCAACCCCAGCCATTGAGTCTTCACAGGCAGCTATGGCTGGCCCCAGCCATGGAAGCAGGGGCTGCTGGGAAATGGAGTACAGCTGCTGGCCGAATCGGCCATTTTGCCCACTCCTGCTCTAGCCAGTACCCCCCTAGCACTGTCAGCTAGCCCAGTCGGCCTTAAAACACTACTAAATTCAGTCTGCAGTATTTTATGTATGGGTAGCAAATAGGAGCAACCTCCCAAAAATAAGCTGAGTGTCCTGTAGTACTGATAGGTGATACATCTGTTAACTTAGTAAGTTTTAAATTAACCTTCCACATCAGGACAGGTTCTCTTTAGTGGTACATTAACTAGGCCTTTGCAGAATTGCATGATGTTCAGATGGCTGAAAATGTGATAGCTGCCCAGTAGATACTAGTATAGTCATCTACACGTTCATTAATGCACTTTTGCTAATGCTCATTAAATTTAGTACCTCCATAGTGAGGTACTAGAAAAAGGCTCATTAGCCTATTTTAATGCGCATTAGCTAAATGCATGGGGGTTTTGTGACTCTTAAATGCAGATTAAAATAGGCTAATGTACATTAAAATGCTTGTGTAGACACACCCACTGAGAATGAACTCAAATGTTCTTCTGTTGGTGAGGCTGCAAGAAAGTCTCCTAGTCTGATACTTCATCTGTTCCCCAGAAAAGCATATTATCTGCTGCTCATAGAATAGAGAAGCCCTTTTTCCATCCTTGGAGTAATATTTTGCTGTTTTTCAGGACTGCAGTAAATTACTGCTGATTGACATAGCCAAAGGATATAATCAGAATAATCTCTTAATTACTTTTTATGTGGGCATAAGTCATAACTGCTTTAGGACACAAGAGAGAAATTTAACGGAGTCTGTTTATTCAAACAAAATTTATTTGGTTTGGCGCAAATTGAGGTGCCTAAGTCCCAGGTTGTTTCATGGTTTTTCAAAGTAGTTGATGTGCTAATTAAGTTATAACAGTCATTAGTAAAGGCAAGTTCTGTTCTCAAAAAGGAAATCTACATTTTTGGTTCATTAAAACTGTATTAAAAATCCATATCCCAACTGTATGTAGATATGACTTAAATGTAGTTGCAGTGTGTCAGCAAATGCAGGATATCTTAAGCACAGCAGTTTTGGGGATAATTGGTGTTTGACTTCACAGTTTAGCCATGGACAGCTAGTCACTTTTAAAAAGTAATCCTCACTGGATTGATAAAACATACCAGTTAATTGCATAAAGGCAAATCTGCTACCACGTGAAAAATAATAAGGGTGCAGACAGATGTGCAGCTTCCTGTTGTAACTCAGAGCACTTTGCAGGAAGCGTTCTGAGTTACAATGATCCCCCGGACCAAACAGAAGTTCACTTTCAGTTCCAGGGGACGGGAATCTAGCTGCTGTCTGGGAGCCTACAGTCGATTTCCCCTAGCAACAGCCCCTGCTCTGTCCCAGCCAGTGCTGTTTTCAGAATGGGAGTGGGGAAAGGGAGCAGAGGGTTCTACAGGTTCCCCAGCTGCCACTGGAGAGTGGGGTGCGTGTATTGTAGCCCCCGCCCTACCTTGGGGGGCAGGGGGGCCTCCAATACAGCCGCCCACCCTCCAATGGGAGCTGAAAAAACCCCAGCCTGAATATCCTCCGCTCCCTTTTCCCCTCTCATTCTGAAAACAATGACAGACTGGGAGACAGCACAGACACAAGTTACAGAAGACGCTGTGTTCTGACATGGCTGAATCAGAACCCTCTTACAATGATGGTTCAGATTTTCCAGTCAGCCATTTTTAAGTGGTCTGCAGCTGTACACTTTGTGTTTGATCACAGCTATAGACCACTTTCTGTGGCCAGCCAGATGGGGCAAAAATTACCACTTCTGTCTGCACCCAAGTATTGAGCAATTTCAATGTTAATTGTTCTTGGGTGGAGGCAAAACTGTAAAAAAAGGAAATGCCACGCTTCTTCATTCTGGTGAAAACATATTTGAGGCAGAGTGTTTAAACTTCATTTTTGAGTGGTATACTTTGTAAACAGAGCAATGACAGTTCAGTTACAATTTTTTCTCTGCTGCAGAAGTTGTGGTCAGTTACTTGAGTAGTCTTTCAGAAGTGACAGCACCAGTCATTTTGTTAACTAGAGTAATTTGTGTGAAAAACTCCATCACATTAATATTAGAAAGCATTTGGTACACCTGTTGTCAGTTTTACCACTGTTCTGATACTACTTAGAGCTGGTTTAGGTAGTGATAACATGGACCACATTGGCACTCATTGCTAGCAATAACATTGCAGTTTCCTTAATGAAAATTAAATTAATTTCCAATAATGCCAAGGCTTTACTTGTTTGAGAAGCACATGTTCTGGCATTTGCCTTAGGCACTTAAATAAAACCCTATTTAGGTGAATGGTTCCTTGCAGCACTTTTTAATTTCAAAGACTGCTTAGGTTCAGTTAATTGCTAATGCATCTTTTTGAGGTCTTCACTGCATAGGGGCTTCAAATGAGTAACACAGATTATAAACATGGTTAACACTTGGTTATGGTTGAATACAGTTGTAACAGTTTGGCTGGCTAATATAAATTAAACCAGTGGTTCTCAACCTTTTTAGACTGAAGGTAACCCTTCTTAAACCCAAGGCACCCTCCATAACTTTTGTGAATTGAGTGGCACACCATTTCCAAAACGTTATTTATTACAGTGTTTACCAATTTTCAGAGGAGCAGCCAGATAGGGAGAGTCTGCCCTTATCTGCTTATCTCCTTACATCTGGAGCTTGAGCCTACTCATCTCCTCAGACCTCACTTTGATGGCACACCTTAGGGTTCCCCAGCACCTAGCTTGAGAATCACTGGATTAAATCAATCAGAGTTTTTTTGAAATAGTATTCATTAGAGGCCTTAAACTCTATGCTTAAGCCATAAGCTGAAGTCTCAAATTTTGAGGGGCAGGGACTGTAATTTAAAATGCTATAAAGGATAGGAGTATGTTATAAAGGATATATCTACAAATAATAGATAACTTATTCAACAAGTGATGTTGATTTCCTGTATATTCAGGATTCCTTTTGAATCCTTGCTTGCTACGAAAATTTTTTCCAACTGTTTAAGTTGGTTTAATAAAAGATATCACCCAAAGAACCTTATCTGCCTATCTGCTTAGACGAGGCTCGTCCAACATACAGCCCGCGGGCCGCCATGTGGCCCGCCAGGCCATCTTCTGTGGCTTGAGGTCCCTTGCTCGGGACAGGCGGGTGGAGGAGGGGAGGGGAGGGGAGCTGCTCACCCCCGTGGGGCCGGGCTCACGTGACCTCCCATGTCACGTGAGCCGGGTCCCGCCGCCGCCCCAAGGGCTGCGCAGCGAGGGGCCTCGCCTGGTGGGATGAGCTGAAGACAGCACCCGCTTTTAGTTGTCTCTGGCTCAGCCCCTTGCTCCCAGCATCTTGCCCACCTCCCAGGACCCGCTGGGCTTGGCGGCCGTGGGGCGGGAATGGGGAACAGCGCCCAGCACAAGCAGTTGGCAGGGCAGCCCCAGGAGGGCCTTGGCAGGCAGGGTCCTGGCGTGACCTCTGCGGGGCGAGGTGGCGGGAGCCGGTGTCTGCCAGGCCCCGCGCTCCAGGCTCACAGTGCTGAGGCCACCGGGGATGCATGCGCGGGCGGCCAGGCACCATGGTGAGCAGGGCCATGTGGGCAGGCAAGCGAGGGGCTGCGGTGCAGCGACCACCTCGCTCCGGCTCCCCTCGGGCAGCGCCAGCTCGTGGGGCTGCACTGCTTGGGGGTGGCCCAGGGGGGAGGGAGGATTGTCGCTCCCTGTGGCTGGGCTGGGCGATGCTCTCCTGCCGCGGCGGCTGCCTGCGCCCTCCTGGGGGCCATTTGCCTTCGCTGCAGGGAAGCGTGGAGGAGCAGAGCAGCCTGTGTTCCTCCAAGGCCTTTCCCCGCCAGAAGCCGCCCTGGGCAGACCAGGCCTGAGACCCTGCCAGGCTGGGAACTGGCTTTGCTCCCGCAGTTCCACCATCCCTGTCTCACATGTTGGCTGGACCCCAGCCATGCCTGCCCAAGCACTGCCAAGACTTTGGGCAGTGGTGTTGTTGGTGTGGGCAAGGCCTGGGGAAGCAGTGGCATAGACGGCCCCTTGGCCTGCGTGAGAGCACCGGCTACATCGGTTTGGTCACATATTTTAACATGGCTGTCAAATATCTTCTGGGGCTACCTTCAAATGGTGGTCGTAGTAGGCAGAAGGGGGGTCCCAGCTTTTGGGATGGCTGGTCCAGGACATCATTTGCTGTAGTTTGTCACTAGCTGAGTACAGGTGGGGGTTTATGCCAGTTTTGCCTTATTTCAGGCTTGTCCAACAAAAAGGAGGCATACACCCATTGGAAGGGAGGGGCCATCACAAGAGAGGGCTATACCTCGGTAGCTCGGGAATGTAGGGGGGTGGTCAGGAAGGCCAAGGTGGAAATGGAGCTGGGACTAGCGACCCAGATCAAGGACAACAAGAAGTCCTTTTTCAAATTCATAGGAGGGCAAAAGAAGGTGCCAGGTAACGTGGGGCCTCTGCAGGACACACTAGGAAATCTGGTCATCTCACCTGATGGTAAAACG
>NW_005842231.1:1508761-1509289 GCF_000455745.1 Alligator sinensis | reverse complement strand
GGCCTAGGGTTAATGAGGACCTTGTCAGGGAACTTCTGGAGGGACTAGATGTATTTAAATCCGCAGATCCTGATGATCTCCACCCCAGAGTGCTGAAGGAACTAGCAGGGATCATTGCGGGACCTCTGGCACAGCTCTACGAGCACTCATGGCACTTGGGCGATGTGCCGGAGGACTGGAAAAGGGCCAATGTGGTCTCCATCTTCAAAAAAGGGAGGATGGGGAACCCAGGAAACTATAGGCCCATGAGTCTTACCTCGGTCCTGGGGAAGCTTTTTGAAAGAATTATCCTGGCACATATTCAGAAAGGGCCAGCAGGGGAGATTATGCTCAGGGGCAACCAACATGGGTTCATTAGGGGCAGGTCTTGTCAAATCAACCTGGTGGCCTTCTATGACCAGATCACCAAGTCCTTGGATGCAGGTGTCGCAGTGGATATAGTCTTTCTGGACTTCAGGAAGGCCTTCGACACAGTCTCTCACCCCATTCTCAGTAAGAAACTAGGAGACAGTGGTGTTGATGCCTACA
>NW_005842231.1:1506173-1508434 GCF_000455745.1 Alligator sinensis | reverse complement strand
TGGGGAACTCCCTTCTCGCCAGTGTCGAGACAGAAAAGGATCTTGGAGTCGTCATTGATGCCACAATGAACATGGGCCGACAAAGTGGGGACGCGGTCCGGAAGGCCAACCACACCTTGTCATGCATCCACAGATGCATCTCAAGCAGGTCCAAGGAGGTGATCCTCCCCCTCTATGCGACACTGGTCAGGCCGCAGCTGGAGTACTGCGTCCAGTTCTGGGCACCGCACTTCAGGAGGGATGTGGCCAATATGGAGAGGGTCCAGAGGAGGGCCACCCGTATGATCAGTGGTCAGCAGGGCAGGCCCTACGAGGAGAGGCTGAGGGACCTGAACCTGTTCAGCCTCCAAAAGAGAAGGCTGAGAGGGGATCTAGTGGCAGTCTACAAATTAGTCAAGGGGACCAGCAGGCATTGGGAGAGTCCCTGTTCCCCCGAGCACTCCCGGGAGTTACAAGAAACAACGGACACAAGCTAGTGGAGGGTAGTTTCAGGCTAGACATTAGGAGGCGCTATTTCACTGTCAGGGTGGCTAGGACCTGGAACCAACTTCCAAAAGAAGTGGTTCTGGCTCCTACCCTGGCAGTCTTTAAAAAAAGGCTGGACGAACATCTGGCCGAGGTCGTTTGAACCCAGTACTCTTTCCTGCCATGGCAGGGGGCGGACTAGATGATCTCCTCAGGTTCCTTCCGACCCTCCCAACTATGAAACATACAGCCCGTGGAGTGATAAAATATGAATATGGCTCGGCAGCCCACTGGGTGATAAAAAGTTCATGATCCGGCCCCACATTCAAAAAGGTTGGACACCCCTGCCTTAGACCAACACAACTACAACCTACACCCCTGGATTACATTTGAAAGCACTTACACAATAGTTGTTAGGAGTATGTATTTGTAGGAATCCATTGTGATATCCTTGTAGCTATCTCCATCATTTAATTAATGTTCTCTATGAATAACAAAGTGAGATTAGAATGTGCACATGTGAGACATTCACTCTTGGAGTTTTACAACCCATATAAGATCTTATATTCATGAAGCAAACTGTCGTTGACTGGCCAGAATCTTCTAAAATTATGTATTTATGCAGTGGGATGTAGTGACCCGAGTCAACTTTTTCTTTTGCTCTTGCTCAGATTGCTGATTATTTACTCACTGGTTGTATACTTGTTAGAAGAGGGAAGGACTAGTCTGAACACAGTCCTGAGAATACAGGTCTAAATCCTTTATCAATAGTAAATTATTTAAAATTTGCAGTTATAGTCCAGGAAATGAGTACCTAACTTTATGCTATGAATGGATAATTGAAATCCTGAATAAAGAACTGGGAATAAATAACCAGCACTGTTTTGTAGTCTCTGAACTAGAACATTTCACTGGAGCTTTTGGCAACCTAGTCTGGCTGTCAGTCAGGTGTCAAAGATTAACTTGTAGTTAAATTTAATGGAAAGACATCGAGGAAATTTTGTGTATTACAATAGGACCTCAAGCCCCAAATAGGTTCAGGGCCCATTGCATTAGATCAGGGGTAGGCATGGACTTCTTGGGGCAGACAGCAGGGAAGGAGACAGGGCTCTGCTACTACAATAAGGATCAGGCCCCTCACGGCTCCCCCACCCCCCGCCCCTGGCATGCCAACATCTTACAAGTCAAGCTTGTGGGTGTTTTTGGCACTCTGCCCAAAAACGTTGCCAGTCCCTATGTTAGATGCTGTATAAAAATACATACAACAATAGAGCAGCTGCGTTAGCACTAGCAATGGTGTACTATGATGTGGGTTCTCCTAGCTGCAAAGGAAAACCAGTAGTTATGTGATTAGAAATGTGCGCACATGACTTGATGCACTTGTTGAGGACATCAAAATACACAGACATCACCAAATGCCTCCCTGCAGGCAGAGGGAAGAGTCAAGAGCCAGTGGGTCAACAGGTGGCATTCAGGAATGGGGTTATTTATCCTATAGGGCTGTGCCGGGCTTCAGGTGCTAATTCAGAGGAGATTTGGCTCGATTCGGTGGCCAAATCTCCGAATCCAAGTCGAATCAGGGGACCAGTTAAAAGGTCTGAATCAATTCAAAGCTCTCCAAATTGATTCAAAAAAGATTCAAAGAGCTTCGGTAATTCAGGCAGTCCCTGCTCGCTGCAGCAGGGAGCTGGACCTGGACTTCATGCTGGTAAGTAGGGGGTGGGAGAAGGGGGGCTGGAGGAGTGGGGAGGGAGCCATGGGGGGACCCCTGTCAAGCCCCATCTCCTGCCTGCCCC
>NW_005842231.1:1495822-1505727 GCF_000455745.1 Alligator sinensis | reverse complement strand
CAGCCAAGTGGGGGAGGGCTGGGGGAGTTGGCGGGGGGTGTGGCCTGTGTGATTCAGCAGCAGCCAAATCTACGAATCAGATTCAGCTGAATCGATTAGGGACGGTGATTCGAATCACTGAGTCGAATCACTGTCCCCCAAATCGTCCAAATCCAAAGCAAATACTAGCTGCTTTGCACAGGCCTATTATCCCACTCAGAGACAAATGTGACTTGAGGTCAGAGATGTGAGTTTTCCAGAAAATTTTGAATTGGAAAATTTTCCAGAAAATGTTACAATACCCTAAATAGAGCATGATCTGATTTAGCATGTTTATTTGACTTATATTTAGTAAAACAAACTAAAAAAGTACCCCCATGTTAATTTTATCTCCCAAAAGCCACAATTATTTGAATTGAAATATTTGATAAGAAAAAACAATTAAATACACTTAATGTATATTTATAATTAAGCACATTTAATGTGGTTTAAATGTTATATTCAAACAAATTCAAAGCTTTATGTGGAAAGAAATGATTTTTATTGAAATACTTGTAAAAATGTAAAGACAGTACACAATAGCATGTACTTCCCTTACATTGTTTGTTTAAATTTAAGGAAAAAAAGGCACTGAAAACTGTTGAGACACTAATTTTAGCACACCCAAAGAACTGTGCATGATATGCCATGCTCTGGTTTTGATTTGACCTGCACCGCCAATTAGGTGAATTCATAACTTGATTTTTGGTTTGGATTATTATGCGAGTGTATTTACCCTCCTGTTTACAAATCAATAAAACATACATGTACTCTCTCTCACACTTCTTAGGATTAATCACTTGAAAAACATTAATTACAACTTTGAAACTGCCAAGCTTGCCTAATATTGTATTGGCATCCATTCATTGTTACTAATGAATTTTATGAAACAATTAATTTTTAGAAATGGAAAATTTCCTACAGAAAAATAAAGCACTAGAAAATTTTCTGCCTCACATCTCTGCTGCCACAGGCTCCCTCAGTCTCATAGACTGCACTGCTCTGTCTCCAAGGATGGGGGAAGGCAGCAGAAGCTGGAGGAGGGAAGGTGAATCTGGAAACTGGTAGCAGTAGCGAGTGGAGCAATGGGGGTAGCAGCACCTGGACTGGGTGCCTGTGGGCCACAGGTTAATTAGTTAGGGGGTGCATGTGACCCACGGGCCACTGGTTGTTGAGCCCTGCTTTGAATTAAAGCGCACAGCCAGCCTTGTAAAGATCACAGTAGCTGCTTGCAGATGTTAAACGTCCCCCCTCCCTCCCTCCCCGCAAAATGCACTTTACCGGAAGAAGCAGCGCGTTACTTTGACCCAACTTCTCAGTGTCTGTATACATCAGGCACTTCAGCAGGGCTTTTTGGAATTTTTTGTTAAAGCTGATTCAATCAGTTATTAAATAAAAGCACGAAAAAAGGCCCGCTAAATTACCCGATCCATACAAATGTTGGGCAAGCCAGGTCTAACTAACACACTGCTTCTTCTGGACATGAGCTGGGCTCAACACAGGAATGCACAGAATTTAAAGTGCCATGGGAGGGGGTGGGAGGCGTTGCTGCACAGTAAATAACATTGCCACAGGATAATACTTATATTTACAAGTACTAACCTATGGCAGCATTTATTAGTTTACTACAACCTAATAGGGCCACACCTGTAGACATGGAGACTTTACTGCGAAGCTGATGTTAGCTCTCCAGTAAACGTCTCGTGTAGATGTACCCAGTGTGCTACAAATGCAGTACTCAGCCATGAGCACCATTTGCAATCTACTGGTTAAGAACTGTATATTTTGAACTAAACTTTTTTCAAGTGTGTAGACAAATATGGGCTTTAAATTACACAAAACAAAATAGCCTTTTAATAGGAGGAGATGGAGCTTATTTGATATTGGCACAAGAGATGCACATTCTTCTGAGAGAGAGATTATTATGTGTGATTCCTAGCTTCTGTGGAGTGGAATGTTAAACTGGTACAGATGTTTGGACTTTATATACCATATTAATGAATTCCCCAAAAGTATAAGTGTCAAGTTGTAAGAAAGAATTCAATTCTCTATTCTGCAGCCACTTAAATAGAGAGGATGGTTTCATTCTATTGGAGAAGCTGGATTTAAGTTTCACACAGCAAATTTCCTGGTAGACCAGTGATGCTCAAGCAGGTGCTCTGATGAGATCCTTTTAAGGAGAATGCACAATATTAACAGTTTTAGGTGTACGGTGTACACATGATTCACAAGATAAACTCAGAAATTTCAAATAGGAATCCATAGTGTCAAAAGCATGCCTGGTGTGTGGTCTTTCTGAGTTCATTGCAGTAGAAGAATTGTTCTATATTTTTATGTAATGAAAAAGATAATGGAAGTTAAGAGCTAGCTGAGGGGTACCTTGAGTCTAACAAGGTTGAAAAGCCCTGTCTAGACATTGGCTTGAATCACTAGCATGTATGGCTAAGGAGCTAACAGAAAGATAAAAATATTATGGCAGAGAAGCAGAGGGGTCTGTACACATCTGGCAAGCATGGAAAGACATTAATTTCAGAGTTGTGTGAACAGGTTTAACTTGTATTAACAGAAAGAAAATTTTAATTGCACTCAGTTCAGGCTTAAACAATTTCTACCAAAAACATTCAGCAGCTTTGGGAACTGTTGTAAAGTGATGGAAACTCCATGCTTTGAGCCATTAAAACTGTAGTGGAGAAAGCACTTGAACTGTTTGAAACAATTTTCCATTGGCAAGGAGCTGGACTAGATGATTTAATAGGTATTTTGGCAGATGAGGTTTTAAGGAAAAAGAATCAGCATTAGAACTACAAAAAGGATCTCATCTTCAGGAAGGTCTTACCTCATAAGCATAATTTTATATATGTTTATATACATGTAATTTAAGTGGCAACTTTATGATGTGCATTTAATAGCAGGAGCATCAGTGCAGAAAATTGTTATACCCTTGATGGTAACTGTTTTACGACACAAGGAACAATGGTCTACGTGTTAGTGTAAGAAGCATAAACATATTTGGGGGTTTTCTTTAATGCCATAATTTTTAAATCCTGACAATGTGCATCTAACAATTGCAGCTTCAGGAAGTTGCATTGTAATAGACAGAACAGGACATACTAAATGAAGGTGGTAGCAGTGAGCTTTTTCTTGTTTTCTCATTCATTGGCTAGAAAAAACATTTGAGATATGGAAAATAGCAAGCACTTTCCACTGATGGCGTTACAAAGCAGCTTCTCAGCAAAGACATATACAGTGTGATTTAAACTAGGCATGCATAACCCATAGGAAAAATAATCAGTATTGATCATAATTAGATATAGATGCTCTGCTTCAAAATGCAGAGGGTATCTTTATTTCTCTTGATACTTTATATATAAAGAACATAAAATTCCACTTTAAGAATTGGCAGGTTCAAATTTCAGTAGTCTGTGTTTGATCTAGCTTGACAAAGGAGAAATGGAATAGAACTTATAACTGCAGCACATTGCTAACCCCCTTATTACGGTGTCTCAATAAGAATAAGATGAAAAGAATTATGTCATAAGTCTCAATTCACTCCTAACAAAGTATTTCCTTCATGTGGTGTTCATGTATTATTTATTTAGATAAGCAAGAAAGACCTTTGTATAATTTCTTGCCTGGAACTCTTGGCTTGAAAATATGTTTTAACAATGCATAAAGAAAGTATAGTATAAATAAGGTCCTATCTGGATTAGGTTAAAGCTACTTGGCAAATTTCTAGTTAAATGTACAATATAGTTTAATATAGTAAATAAAACTAAACTGTGTAAGCATATTCATTTAGAATATTATAATTAATATGCATGGACCAGCATTCAGGACCAGAATCCCATTGTATTTGGCACTTTGCAAGCAAGCAAGCAGGCTCTGCCTCAAAGACTGTGCAGTCTAATTTGCACTATTTCTTCCAGAAGGTTGTTAATGCCTTTTGCTGATCACTGAATGATGGGGTAACTTCAGAGCTATACCTAGCTTTTACCAGGATCATGGCAAATGTCTGTTGCAGCATCACCAACTTGTCTCCTGTGGTCCTGTCCTCAAACTTTTCTTTAGAGGTCTGGCCCTTTCAGCTTGTTTCTGGGCCCCATTTGATGTTTTTCTTTCATCTGTTCCTTCCATTTCTGTCCTCCTCTATTCTTGTTCCACAAGTTTTGCTCTGGTCTTTCCATATTATGCTGGTTTTATTTGCAAACTTTTGTGTCCCCCTAGATTCATAGATTCATAGATGTCAGGGTCGGAAGGGACCTCAATAGATCATCGAGTCCGACCCCCTGCATAGGCAGGAAAGATTGCTCCCCCAGGGTAGGGGGAGAGCACCACCTCCCTTGGGAGCCAGTTCCAGACCTTGGCCACTCGAACTGTGAAGAAGTTCTTCCTAATGTCCAGTCTAAATCTGCTCTCTGCTAGCTTGTGGCCATTATTTCTTGTAACCCCCGGGGGCGCCTTGGTGAATAAAACCTCACCAATTCCCTTCTGTGCCCCCGTGATGAACTTATAGGCAGCCACAAGGTCGCCTCTCAACCTTCTCTTGCGGAGGCTGGAAAGGTCCAGGTTCTCTAGTCTCTCCTCGTAGGGCTTGGTCTGTAGGCCCTTAACCATACGAGTGGCCCTTCTCTGGACCCTCTCCAGGTTATCCGCATCCCTCTTGAATTGCGGCACCCAGAATTGCACGCAGTACTCCAACTGCGGTCTGACCAGCGCCCAATAGAGGGGAAGTATCACCTCCTTGGACCTATTCGTCATGCATCTGCTGATGCACGATAAAGTGCCATTGGCTTTTCTGATGGCTTCGTCACACTGCCGACTCATGTTCATCTTGGAGTCCACTAGGACTCCCTTTCCGCTTCCTTTCCACTCCCTCTGCACTCCATCTTCCCAGCTTCTTCCTCCTTCATCTGTACCCCTCCTTGTCATGTGAAATCAGCAAGCAGATCTTTTTCTTCCAACATTTCTAGCATGAAGTATGCCACAGCATGCATTATGATTTAGCTTTTAATGTGTGATTTCTGTTTGACAGCTTCACCAAGAGTCATGCCAAAATAAGTATATGTGTATGCCCTTCACAACTGTTTAGAGTGTCGTATAACTTAATATGACTTGCCTTGAGTTACACAAGTTTGGTCTTTACAATTGAAATAATCAGTGAATTCCTCAGGTGGAAGACTATACAGAATAGGAAAATGCCCTGAAGTCAAGATTCGAACTTGAGCAGAACAAGCTTATTGTTCTGACTAAAGTACTCTACTGGCAAGACTGGTGCTAGTCAATTCACAGCCTTGAACATAGTTATAAATATTTTTAAATCAATGATAGAAAGCCAGCAAGTTCTTTATAACAAGGGCAATATGATCAGGACCTGCGAATGCCTGTTTTGAAGCAGCTGTGTCCTGAACAAAAAAAACAGTTATTCTGGAGTAGTGATCCACAACCTTTGGCCCATGCACAAGAATACTGAGCAAGTAACAAGCTGCAGACAGCATTGTACTTTGCTCTCCCTGTCAACCTCATTTTAAACTTTTTAATTCCCTTTGGCTGTGAGCAGCACTGGAGGGTCTCTTGCCTATAACTCAAGATTGGGACCACTGTTATGACTTTCTCCAAGTCAACATTATTAGATCCCATTTGATCTGGATGATGATGTGCTCAAACATGAATATTTTTAATATAACAATACATGATAGAACAGGACTAAGAAAGCATCAGAAATACAAATTATTATTTATATTTATTGTGCTGTTGTTGAATCCTCAGTTGCTCACATAATGTTTCGCTAGCAAGAAACTCTAGGCATGGAAGACAAAAGTTACAATTCCTAGTTTTTTCCCTGCCTCTTATTCTACAGATGGTTTTTGAAGCCAGCCAATAGGAAACTGTAATTGTGCTGCCAAATATAGTAAGACTAGTAGAATCTCTCTCCCTCAGCTGAACAGGAAATTATAGTTTCCTATTCATTTTAACTCGTTCTTTGACTTTTCATATAGATTGAAATTTATATCTGTTTTTGGGGAGAGATGTGAAGGAAGTATGGTGGGATTACAATGAAGTATACACAGATCTGCTAGGAAAGAACCATTTAATTAAACTATTACTTTATCAAGCTGACCCATAATACCATTTCTGTTAACTTATAGCAAATAATAGGAGAAGTAGAAGCAATAAGGAATGTTGCTGAATCTTCTAGCTCTAGAATACAGCAGTTGTATTGTAGCTTAACAACCCCTTGTGTTTTGAGTCTGTGCTCCAGAAGTCAGCAATACTTCATGCAGTAAATTTTCTATATTATCATAGAATCGTAGAAAATTAGGGTTGGAAGGACTCTCAGGAGGTTATCAAGTCAACCCCCTGCTCAGAGCAGGACCATCCCCAACCAGATCATCCCAGCCAAGCCTTTGTCAACTTGGGTCTTAAAAAAACTCCAAGGATGGAGATTCTACCACCTCTCTGCGTAGCCTGTTCCAGTGTTTTACTACCCTTCTAGTGAGAGAGGTTTTCCTAACACCTAACCTCGCTGCAACTTGAGACCATTGCTCCTTGTTCTGTCATCTACAACCACTGAGAACAGTCTTGCTTTGTCTTCTTTGGAGCTGCCCTTCAGGTAGTTGAAGGCTGTTATTAAATCTCCCCACAGCCTTCTCTTCTTTAGACTAAATAAGCCCAGTTCCCTCAACCCAGGGGTGGGCATTTATTTTGGCTGCTGAACGAGCTTTGGTAAGCTGTCAAGGGCCACAAGGGTAGTCCCACCCCTTAACAGGTGCCCTGCCCCTGGTTGCCATCTTAGGACTGGAAGTCCTGCCCCCTAACCTCTGGTCTTTGCCACCGGAAGTCCCTCCCCTTGCCCCCAGAAATACTCCTTTTGGGAAGGGAGTTTGCCATATTGGAACTGGAAAAAAACAAATTATATACTAAAAATCAAACATTGACAATAGCATATTTTAATTTTATTTAAAAAAATGTTTTGTCCTGATTTGTGTGTGTTTGTGTAGTGTATATAGATGTATTTGCATAATAACTCAACATGAAGTTTTACTCTTGTATAGTGTGGAGGGGTTTGTGGTGGGCTGTGGGTATGTGTGCATCGATGTGTATGTATGAGGTGTGGGAGGGTGGATATGTGGGTGGGTAAGGAGGGCTTGTGGGGGGTGTTTGTGGGGATGTGTGTGTGTGTGTGGGTGAGTATGGGGTTGGGGGGCTGTGGGATGTGTCGAGGCATTGTGGGGGTGTGTGTGTTGGGGGGGGTTGCATGTAGCAATGAGCGGGGCTTCCCCCAAAGGCACACAGGTGTGTGTGGTGTGGGTGTATGGCAAGATGTGTGGGATTTCTGGGGGGAAGGTGTGGGTAGGTGCAGTGTTTGTGGGGTCTGTGATTGTGTGTGGGGGAGGGTGGGGTTTGCAGGGGAGGGTTTGTAGATATGGTGGGATGAGAATGGAAGCCCCTTGTGTGCACCCCCCTGAGCCAGTCACCGCTCACCCCACAGCCTGGAGCCCATGCGCCCTGCAGTGCCTCCACACCACCACCAACAGCAGGCATCCTCAGCCCCACCTCGTGCTCACTCTGGACTCACCCCTGCTGGAGTGGATCAGCTGGAACCTGAGCACAGCTCTGACGCGGCCCACCCCATGACTGCTCCGCACTGCCTCCCATAGCATCCTGCTGCCCCCTGCGCATGCAGTGGGGCTGGGGCGGCTCCACAGCTAGACCGCTTTTCTAGGTAGCCCAGGTGGCAGAGTCTCCTGGCTGCCGCCACTGCTGGCCCCAGCCCCACGGTACTGGTGGGGACCTGCGCTGCACAGCCCCAACCCCACGTGCCCTGTGCCTGCTCTGGGCTGGCCCATCCAAGCTCAGCAGCAATGATGTGGGATAGAAGCTGTTGTTCAGCGCAAAGGAAAAGCAGCCTCTCCTCTTCCCGCTTCTGTCTCACGCCGCTGCTGCTGAGCCTAGGTGAGCAAGCCTGGAGCAGGCATAGGGTGGGCTGGGTCAGGGCTGTGTAGTGCGGGTCCCCACCAGTACCGTGGGGCTTAGGCCAGTGGCAGTGGCAGCCAGATGGAGCTGGCCACCTGAGCTGCCTAGAAAGCAGTCTAGCCGTGAAACTGCCCCAGTCCTGCTACATGCTCGGGGGTGGCAGGATGCACCACGGCTGGATGGTGCCTGGGCCAGGCAGGACTGAGGGACCTTGGACAAAGACCCACCATGGGCCAGATTTGGCCCGTGGGTGGTACTTTGCTCACCCCTGAATAGAAGGATCTGTTGGCAGAGCTTCTGTCATTTTAACTCATGTAGCTCTGGAGATAGAAAACTCCTGCCCATGCCCATCTACCTTTGCACTACTGCTGTAGTTAAAGCAGCAACAGCCTTGCCATGCAGGCACAGTTTAAAACCAGAAGAGTCCACTGGCTTCATTTAATCTGTGAATAAAGCCATTGGAAGTTAATAATTTAGAAGCCTGTTAAAATGAAGGGAGCTTAATATTGAATTAAAAGAACTACTTTAGCAATTGTATTGTTAAGCTTTATGTTTGGTTCAATGAAACACTGATTATTTTTAATTATTTGACGTTTTGAAGCTGCTGCAGAATCCCCAGAATTCCTACAGATTGCTTAGTTCTGGTAGCAGAGTTTAAGTCAAGCTTGCTGCACAGCAAAGGGACTTTACATACAGCTGGCCAATCCGACTGGGATTTTGGTAATGGCTAAATAAAAACAGAAAAGACAAACTGAAAATGTCGAAATTAGAAGTCACAGAATTTAGAAAAACAAATCAAATTTAGAAGTAGGATATTTTACTGTATATATGTAAAGATTCAGATACACTAGTTCTGTTTCACCAGAACTACTGTTAGTTTAACATAGCCTTATATGTTACCAGAGATCAGAAATTATAAACAGTTCACCTTTTTAGGGCAGGCTAACAGTGGGTGAACAGCCGATACATGCAGATTATATAAATAAGTCTGCAAAGATGTGACACAGTGTTAAAGCTATGACTAAGACAACTTGGAACAGAGACGTTCCTTTGGAAATGTAGTGGTATGATGAATGTAGTTCTGGGCATAGGTTCTGCATAAAGTTAACAACTGAAATATCTCTTTCCATATATGGATAGACCAATGCCTCTGCTGAAACAAGTAGTCTGTCGGTCTTAAACACACTAGCTTACTTCCTTTAACTCTACTGCTTAACAGTTTTTCCATATGTTGCTGTTTTATGAAACTTTTCAACAAAGATCTGCATCTCTGCCAATTTTGGATCCAATCCTGGGGCTCTCAATTTGTAGTAAAATAATAAGGAATGTCAGACTTCAAGTATTTCACATTATTATACACAGCAGTATATCAGAATATAAATGATTGTGCCAGGAAATTAAATTAAGTTTTTTAGGAATCTTAAATTTAATCTCCGCCCTTCTCTCAATTTTTTAATGCTACTACAATTTTCTCTTTAACTAACAGCCTTAAGTTTTAAAAGAATATAAACCAGGGGCGGGCAATTATTTCAGGTGGAGGGCCGCTTACCCAGTTTTGGCAAGCTGTCGAGGGCTGCATGGGTAGCACTACCCCTTGACAGGTGCCCCACCCCCTGGTCACCGTCTTGGGACCAGTGTCCTAATGTCTTGGGACCAGCGTCTTAGGGTTAGCGCCGGCAGGGCCCAAAGCAGGGTGCAGGCTGGCAGGAGTCTGTGGAGCTGGGCTGGGCTGCACCAGCAGGGAGAGGGGGAAGCTGGCCCGGCTCCATAGAGCCACTGCCGGCCGGGACCCTGTACTCCTGCTCTGGGCCCCACCGGCGCTGGCCCTGGGACACTGGTGCAGGTCCCATGCTCCCACTGACTCCCACACCCGCTCACTCCCAGTGCCCCCCCCCAGCCCCGTGGTACAGGAG
>NW_005842231.1:1489740-1495370 GCF_000455745.1 Alligator sinensis | reverse complement strand
TGGCGGCTGCTGCTGTGCACAGCCCCGACAGGTGAGTTCGGAGTCGGCATGGGGCCCAGGCCGGCAGCAGGGGCAGGTTACAAGCTGGTGCTGAGCACAGGGAAAAGCACCCAGTGCCCTGCGCTGTAGCCACTTGCAGCCCACATGGGGCTGCCTGTGCCTGCTCAGGACAGTCCCGCACGGGCTACGAGTGACTGCAGTACGGGGTACAGGGCAGGGGAGGGGCCTCTTTTCCCTGTACTCAGCACCAGCTCCTTCCATGCCTGGGGTCCTTCCCTGCCCCCTTACCTGAGTTTCCAGTGCCGATACCACCACATGGTCCCAGGTTGGGGGCAGAGCCAGGCGGGCCTTGCTGTTGCAGGAGCTCTCCAGGGCTTCCCCTGGGTCCTGTCATTTTTTACAGGAATCAAAGACAGATAAATATTAATTTTCTAAATGTTTAGGGGCCCTGCAGGCCGGATAGAATGGTCTCGTGGGCCGTATTTGGCCTGCGGGCCGTATTTTGCCCACTCCTGATATAAACCAAGTACTGAAACCTCTTTCAGTGTGTCACACATTTTACAAAAACAGATATGGATATAGTTTTGGGCCTTTGGAATCATTCCTTTCTGAATTCCCTTGCTAACTGTCTTAGCTTTTTTGTATTTATTCAGAAGGTATCCCTGGAAGTCCCTTCATGTTCTGCTTCTCTGTGACTCTAATTAATCAAATCCACAGTGAAAAAAGTTCTGCGCTATTTGTTTGGAATCACTGAAGAGACTTGTTCCTTTACATCAGCAACAAAAATGATGAAGACTACTCTGTAATGAGAATATTTTTAAACTGAGAATCAAATATCTTCATATTTGTAATGTGACTCTTGTTATAGTATTTAGGTGCCAAGTTTCTTCCCCCAAAAGCCTGAAGCATCTTGGAATTTTTTCTAAAGAAACTATTATTTTTTATTAAAATAGCACTAGCATTTAAGTAGTAAATGAGGAAGACAGTTGTGTTTGCTACAGAAGATAAAAATTATGGAAATACAAATCTACTCCCTTCTCATTTATTTAGCCAGTTGGAGGTACCATACCTTGCTCTGGCAGAGAAAGGACTGTATCAATCAGTGGTTTTCAACCTTTTTTTCATTTGCGAACCCCTAAAAAATTTTGAATAAAGGTATGTACCCCTTTGGAAATTTTGAAAAGAGGTTCAGATTTCTTTGCATTATAAGTGTGGGTATTCACATACTTTTGATTGATCATAGTCATCTTTCTTGGACCCCTTACACAGTCTGTGGACTCCAGGATTCAGGGACAACAGGTTGAAAACCACTGGTATAGATGTACAGTGAGTCACTGAAATCTTGTATAGAGACTAAATTTGTTTTACATAGTGCTTATGGGATGATGTGTATTTGTCTGTCACCTGAGTAAGTAAATTCTAGATTCTGGGATGCAAGAGTTGATGACCAGAAGCCAAAAACAGTTGGAGCCCAATAGCTTCTAGGAAATTATTGTGGAGCACTTAAGAGAAAAACATAGGCGGCTGCTGCTGCTACCTGAAAAGCTTCACCTCAGAGAGGATGTATATAAAAATGCATAAGTGGATTTTGAATCTGTCAGGGTGTCTAGAGTAACCCTAAATAGTAGTGAAATTTAGGACTACTAAAGAATTTTCAGCCAGAGTCCAATTTCAGGAGTTCCAATTAAAAAGCATGATGAGAAACAAAAAGTGTACATATAATTTTAAACTGCATAAACTGTGCAACTTTACACTGATTAGCAGGGATCCTGTTTTTTTCTGATAAAAAAAATCCCCAATTTTTGGATTTAAAAAAGTAACCCAAAAGCCACATTTTTCTGTCACGGAAAAATGTGGATTATGAGTTACTTTTTTTTAATCCTAAAATTGGGGATTTTTTTATCAGAGAAAACCAGGATCCCAGCTGATTAGATACCAGTCTTCAGAGAAAAGTAGGAATTTTTGGTCCATTTAAAATTCATTTTAGAATGCAGTCCTGATTACAGAGTTGCTAATGAAAGTGTCTGTACTAATAGTCCATTTATGTCTTTTTTTCATAGTGGTGGCTTATAAGAGTTCAAACTCTGTTCTCATGTAGTATGATAAGTATATTATGTAGTTTATTTGTATTTTTGGCAAACCTTAGCATTTGTATTGTGAACAGAATATTTTATCCATGTTTTGCTTTTTGGAACTTGACATCTTCAGATGTATTTTGTGGTCATTTTACAGACATTTTTTGAGACATTAATGTCACACAAACATTTAAAATACTTTTTGTTTCTTGAGAAAATTCCAGCAGTGAATCTGAACTGCTACACATATATTCTAATATTATGAAAGCCTAAGTCTGTCTGTCTGTAACACGCTCTGATTGGCTGATGGAAACAGCCAGTCAGAGTGCTCCAAGTGTGGGGGAGCATCACCATTATTCCAAAGCCATGCCGAAGATGGGGGAGTCGAGGCTGGTGCTGGCCTCGGCTCCCCCACCTCACTCCCTGCAGGAGGCAAAACAGCAGCAGCATGGGACATTAGGTGGCAGCACTCTATCCCAGGCCCCTCCGTGCTCCTCACGCGCAGGCAATTGGCTAGTATTAAAATATCCTCCTAAATTCAATATTTTTCTTCCTGAATTTATTGAATTCTAATTTTGTCATTTTCATGATATCTAAAATAGCTTTCAATAGTGGTCTGTGGTATGAAACCACTGAACTCAAAACACTGAGTACCTATTTATATTCCAACAGACTTAGAAGTGGTTATGTATATTTCCAACTATAATCTATCCTCTAGTTTGAGGCTATAGGATTGGACAGACTTTCATTTTCTTCAGGGATATCCCTGCTCTCTCAGGAGAAACCACGAGCATGCAGAAATTCATAATTTTTCTCCCAGAGTAAAAGTGGCCACTCTGGGAGAAAAATGACTGAGTGAAACCTCAGTGAAAAATAACTGAACAACCTGAGTGAAGTGGCTAAGCAGAGAGTATCTCTCAGGAGAAGGAACTTCAGTACAGGCAGCCACTGTGCTTTGCTGCTTCTTCCTCTCCCTCCTGCAGGGGGAGGGAGAGCTGTGTCAGTCCGAGCCAAGCAGGCAGCAGAACATGCCCTCTGTGCTGTGGGCTGGGAAAGCCCAGAACTTGTGGGTACATTCTGCTCCTGGCTTATTCCATGCTGGAATCGCACTGCAGCACTTAGATGCAGGGAAGCATGTAAGAAATGCAAAACTCTAGAACTCGTGGTTCGGAGATGATACCTTTTATTAGAGCAAGTAAGAAAGCACAAAAAAGTTATCTTTTTCTGCAAGCTTTCGGGTGCACACACCCTTCCTCAGGCTCAGGGAAAATTAAATACAGGCAGTCCTCGACTTACATTTCGAGTTACAACGTTTCGCACTTACAATGTTTATAAATTGACACCCTGTTTCAACTATATGACATCAGTTTCGACTTTACAACACTTGATCTAATGCCATGCCATGCCAGCGAACAAGTTCACTGCATCACTTATGTCTCTGGAGGACACCTGTCCAAACTTCCTTGGACAGTTTCTTTAAGAAAGCAGAGAAGACTCCAGAAGAACCTGCAGCCAAGACTCCTGAGAAGAGTCCAGCCAAGAGCCCTTCAAAAAGTCCAACCAAGAGCCTTTGAAAAAGTCCAGCAAAGTCACCTCAAAGAAGTCCTTCCAAAACGATATGATTGCTATTTACAATATAAATACATTCATGTAGCTATATTACTCATCTATAATTGATTGAGTACAAAATTCTGGGATATTTTTGGTGAAAATAAAGTATCAGGCCTTGGTTCAGGAACCAATCCCCCATTTATAACATTGTTTCTTATGAGAAAATTGGTTCCGAGTTACAGTGTTTCGACTTAAGACATGGTTTTCAGGAACAAATTGTGTTGTGCAAGTCCGAGGACTGCCTGTATGGTAAAAAGTCCCCATAGGTAGGAAATAAACTTCATCATTGCCCAGAGGAAGCTGAAGATGGAAGTCTGTTGCTCTGGGTCCATGATCCTATAAAGCATAAGCCCTGCTCAGCCTTACCTGGGCTCCCACACAGCACTGGGGAGAGGGAAGACTCTTTTGTGCGTGGCACAGACCCTGCCCCCACCTTCCCTGATGTCCCCTGCCTACATTCACTTAAAAAAATAACCTGCAAAGCTGTCCGGGCTGTGTGCTGTAGGGACCCCCGTCAGCCCAGCATCCATCCGCGCTGGAGGTTCTTTGCTTCTGTCTGAACTTGTGTACAGATACATTTTTTCTTAGAAAAACAAACCTGGGAGAGCAGTCCTGGAGGATTTGAATGTGTGTACACAGCTTCTATCTCTGCTTGATTATTACAGGCTTTATTTAGAGATCAGATAGACTAACTTAATTTGAAAATGAGATATCTGTTTAATTGTTTTATGGCCACTGGGAGAAATGAAATAACATAAAAAAATGTGTCTTAGCCACTGTGTGCTGGCTTCTTAAAATAGCTGCTGACTACAAGTTAAGGACTGAGACAAAAAACAGGCTTGTCCTCTCTAATGTATTTATATAGTTTCTTTGTCCAATCTCATTTTAAAAAACTGAAAGACCATGCTTCCCCAAATTCCCTAGGGAGACTAGTTTAACAGATCACAAAATTATGTCATATTCCTGATACTTAGACTGGATTGATAAATCTGCTGGATTGTTAGGAGTATGGGGAAAATTAAAGAAAATGAGGGTCTTTCTGAAGAGCTAAATAACTTCTTTGCACCATTCATACCATTGGATGTATTAGCAAGCATGCTGTCTTCTGGCAAGAAAAATGTGGTAGTATCAAAGTTTAATAGTTTTGGAAGAAGTGGTGCAGGAATAAGGGCACATCCGGACAAGCTTATTTGTAGCGTTGGGGGTGTGGGGGTTGACAGTGGGAGATCCTGGTGTCAAAAAACATGCGCTATAAAAAAGTGGGGTGTCGCATGTGGCAGTAGCATGCACTGCCTGAAATAGGAGTCTGGCTGGCGGGAGCCACACTCTGGCTGCCAGATCGCTGCTGCTGGAGTCCCAGGAGGTCCCTGGGACTCCAGGTGAGGCTGGTGGGGCCAGCCTAAGTGCTGGCCCCAGCCTCCCCTGCCCCATCTGGAGCAATTTGCCGCGCACCATAGCACATGTGCATGGGCGTTCCCCAGGGACACGTAGCAGCAGCAGCACAGCTATGTGCCGCTGCTCTTTGTCCCCAGGGAAACATGCATGCTCAACTGGCCACACCCCACGAGTTCTGGGAGTGCTTAAATATGAAGTGGTCTTGCTTCCAGAAAAAAAAGTCTCATTGAAAGAAGGGATATGAAAGGTTCAATGTTTAAACATTTAAATGATAACTATATTTATTACTGGTTAATGTTTAGTACTGGGCACGGTCCGGTAGAAAAGGGAAGCGGCATAGTATCTCAGGAACAGGAAGGCGGCAGGGCAAGCAGGAGGAGAGGAGGGGGGAAGGGGAGAGGGGCGGGGGACAGCTAATACCCATAACCTATGAGGTTAAAGTGGAAAACGGTTGATGGCCTAATGACTTGTCAATTAAGCATTTAGCTCCTGATTCACAGGTGCCAGGAAGCTGGCTGGAGGGAAATAACAGGCTACTTACAGTTTAAA
>NW_005842231.1:1477684-1489709 GCF_000455745.1 Alligator sinensis | reverse complement strand
CCCTCCCAGCATATGCCACTGGCTGCAGCGGGCTGGAAAAGCCCCATGCCTGGTGCTGCCATCCGTGGCTTCACGGGGAACCTGATGCACTTGATACCCCTGGATTGTGTTAGATAGATGTACTAAATCCTACCTCAAAGCAGGGGACTGGACTGCATGATCTTTTGAGAGCTTGTCCAGTCCTACAATTCAGTGATTTATGTGATTTTTTTAAAGTATTTCATCAGCAGTATTTATAGCATAAATACATTTTAAGGGGTGGAAAGGGGCAAAGAGGCAGGCAGCAGAGGGTTTATGTGTCTCGGTTCTTCAAATTTATTTTATCTGAAGGTGCTTTGAAAAACAGCTTGAAAAGAAACTGACTTTGTGGATCCTTTCTAATTTAAAGTAACATTTTTGCACTAAACATGCAAAACATTCATCTACCTTACTTATGACAAGACCAGCTGGGGCGTGTCACCACAACCGTCTCAATCATGTTTGGGGCCCTGGACCCAGTTTACATCGGTGTAATCAGCATTGCAAAAGTGTAAAAGAAAAAAAGATGATGATGCAAACCCTTAAACTGCGATAACTTCCCAGTCTAGTGGAGAATTACCCCTGAAAGAATCAGGAGTAACATTTACCAGTGTAAGTTACCATGGTTTAAGTTTCATCTGTGCACATCTATCTTTGGGTAACCATTTACTAAATGCAAAAAGAATATTATCTCCTTCCCTGCCATAGGGCAGCAAAGTAAAGTAATATCTGCCTTCTGTATGAACTCCTTCAGCTTCAGGTTTCTCCCTTTCTGATTCTGGTACAATTTACACTGGTATATAAAACCTGCATAAATTATATTAGTGTATATGTTTATTTGACCATTGCATCTTACCTTTGCATGTCAGTACTTGACATGCTGCCTAATATTTTTGTTATGTAGTGCTAATAAACTGTACAATTAGCTCATCTACTTATATTTTATTTTTCAGACAGATTTAAAATTGCTCATCTGGGCTGGACTGTTGAGTTGCTTGCTCTGGTGTGGATTTGCCCAGCAAGGTATGTCCAAGGGTTGTGAAAATCTGAAACATTTCATATTAATTTAAATAATTTTGAAACATTACCACTTTATTTAAATAGTATGCAAATAAATATTTTATTATTATTAAAAATCAAATATTTTAAAACCTTGTTAAAAATGAAAGCATAATAATGATAGTAAAGTAGCTCCCATAGTGCTTGGGGGCGTGCTTGTACTTAATTAAGGTTGATTTCCAGGGCTAACACTAAAAAATCTAATATTCTGCCATTACTCACATTATTTCTTTTTAAAAGGTCTGTCTGTATTTCCTGATAGGTGGAAGTGACTGTATAAAGAAAAATGCAAAATCATGTGGGGAATGTATACAAGCAGGACCAAACTGTGGTTGGTGCAAGAAAACAGTATGTAGTATTGCAAAATGCTTTTTATGATGTGTATTGCCTTATGTTTATGGTTAAGATACCTATTCATTACTGTTTCAGGGTTTTCGATAGCACCCATTAGCTTAGTGTCTACACTGTGTAAATAACAGTGAAATAACGATTCAGGTATCTGAAGCTCTGAATAACTAGATGACATATAGAACTGATAGATCTGCCTATCAAAATGTTTATTCCTCTCTTGCTAAATGTTAAGGGTACACATGTCATAGTTATTTAAAATCATTCCAGTGTGGAGTCTCTTCGGACATGTTAATTATATTCTCCCAGTGACATTTAAAGAGTGGTAATTTTAGATAGGCGTTAGGTTAAAGGTTTTAGAAATGGTTTTAAAACTAGCTTAAAATATGAAATTTTAAGGATTGACTATATGGGCTACCTTTTTGTTTTTCAAATAATTTAGTACAATATTATACAATTCATTCTGCTGTTTTAGCTACACACATGGTGTATGTGCAATTAATGCAATGTAAAAAATTCCAAAGCCATTTGAGCTGGAGGAACCTGCTCCTGGGCATGGGCATCTGCATGTACGCTCAGGACAGCAGCAATTTGAGCTGGGACGGAACCAGTCACCAGATGGCTGGGCTGACAGTGCAATTTACGCCTGTGGTCAGCGTCCACACATGCATGTCAGCATAGTTAATTACTATGCCGTAAGATAATACTGTCCCCAGAAGTACTATCTTATGGCGGGGTTAATTTACTGCTCCCTAATAACCAGTGCACGTGTGGATGGTGATGCTTTGCTGCAGAGCTAATCTACTCTGCAGTAAAGCACATCTGTAGATGCACCCACACTGAACTATGTTTGATCAACAAGAAAATAATAACTTTGAACAGAGATCAGATATAGAAAATCTTGTATGTCTGTGTTCTGGATGACTGGAGAAAACCTAAGGTCTGCCCCTTAGAAAGCATTTTCTCTTCACCTGCCAAATGTTGAGGGCAGTATAACTATTTCAGCAAACTACAAACAAGTGAAAACGTTTTACAGCCTTAAAAAGAGTGACTGTTGCCAGATGCAGGTTATAATGTAAGTTTCTTGTGTCTATTTTTTTAATAAAGTAAATATGCCTTGTCTGCTTGTTCCCTCCTAAAAAAAAAAACACAACAAAACAAAACAAGCTAATGAACATTTGCATAAAGTCAGTAAACGTAGTAAAATCAAATTTGTCCTTTAGTTGTCAGATTTGCTTTGTTCTAGTTTCACCCTAAGAACTGGGGGAACACCAGCTTCTGAAACACTTTAAGATCCAAGCATACAAATGAACAAATCTTTATTTTTTCCCATATATTGAAAAAAAATCCTGTTTCCTCCAGTTACAGTTGAAAATGCCATATGAGTGTATGCATTTATATTGTTTTCAGAGGTCAAAATAATTTTCTGTGGATTTGAGAAAATGATGTTTTTTGTTGAGGACAAAGCTTTCCAGATATTTTTTCAGTTCAGAAGCATATTCTCCCTTCTTTCCCTGATTCAGCTTTCTCAAAATATGGCAGAACTTGTCTGCCTTTTCACTGTCTTGTTAATACCCTGCAATTCTGTTGGTATGGTCTATGTAAATATTGTGATCCAGCCTTTTATTACCTTTCCAAAAAAAAGTAAAATGGTTTACAAAAAAAGGTAAAATGGAAGCTTAGTTGCAGCACAGATTATTCAAATACTGTATTTACTTCAATATAAGGCAACCCTGATTATAAGATGACCCCCGCCCAATAATTAAATTCTATAATATAGAAACTCAAAAAATTTGTTATAATTTCCAGGTATAGGCTCTAATTATTGGCAGTTTGCCTAGAATTTGTCTCCTCCCACTGCTCCATCAGGGAAAATAAATCCGGGGCGGGGGGGGGTCATAAAAAATAAAACTGGCCCCCTTGCCCTCTGTCCCATCCCGTTCCCCACCCCCTTCTTCCTCCTATAACCCCTTCCTGACTGTTAGACCCTGCTGTCCTTGAGCACATGGAAGTGAGAAGCAAATTTGAAAACACTAACCTAGAAACAAACATACCTATAACAATGTGCATACAGGGAAGTTAGTACAGGTACCCATAGATTTAATTCATTCCGGATGGATGCAGTTTCTCGCTTTTGAAACTACCGCAGGTTTTAGCAAAGGTATTTCATTAACACACTTTTAAGCAGTATGTGTGTGTACTCCAGATACCCCCCACAAAGGCTCCATGTGCTAATTAGACCACCACTCATGAGTAGAACCAGGTGTTCTTGTAATCAGTCCTGGAATACTCCAAAAAATGTATAAGCAAATGAGGTGCAGGGCAGCCTGGTCTGACACCACCTCATGGAGGTGGGGCCACACTCATCATATGTGACAGGCTGAGAGAGGGAGCAACAGAGGGATTCTGGGTAAGCTCTTTGGGGCTTCATTCAGTGATGTTTGCCAGACATTTAAGACTGGTTAGTACTGTGTGCAGTTTTGAGCCCTCCACTACAGAAGGAATGTGGTCAAATTGGAGAGTCCAGTGGAGGGCAATGAAAATTGGTTAGGGAGCTGGGGCACAGCTTCTGAGGAGGGGCTGAAGGAGCTGATCTTATTTAGTCTAGAGAAGAGAAGAATGAGGGGAGATTTAATAGCAGCTTTCCTTTGTAATAGCTACCTGAAGGGTGATTTCAAAGAGGATGGAGCTAGACAGTTCTTAGTGGTAGCAGATGACAGAACAAGGAGCAAAGGCCTCAAGTTGCACCAAAGGAAGTTTAGGTTAGATGCGAGGAAAAACCTTCTCACTAGGAGGGTAGTAAAGCACTGAAACAGGCTCCCCAGAAGGGTTGTGGAATCTCTATCCTTGGAGGTTTTTAAGACCTGTCTAGACAAAGCCTTGGCTTGGATGATCTAGTTGGGGATGGTCTTGCTTTGAGCAGGAGGGTTGGACTAGATGACCTCCTGAGGTCCCTTCCAACCCTAATTTTCTATGATTCTATGAAAGGTACAGGTCATCTGTGGGAGTAGAAAGGAAGTTGAAATGTATTCAGTATAGTGGCTCACCATGACCTCAAAAAGAGATGCAGAATCTATATACTATATATCCCCACCCCACCCCCATACTTCCTAGGACTTTTTACAAGAAGGAGAACCAACTTCTGCTCGATGTGACGACTTGGCCGCACTAAAGAGTAAAGGTTGCCCTCCAGATGATATAGAAAATCCCAGAGGTAGCCAAGCAGTGAATAAAAATAAAGAAGTAACAAATCGTAGGAAAGGCACTGCTGAGAAGCTCGACCCAGAAGACATTACCCAGATACAGCCACAGCAATTAGTACTGAAACTGCGAACAGGTATGGAAGTATTAAATTTGGACTTCATATATTTTCCAAGCTTTTACCTGTGTTGTTATCTGTGTTATTTCATGACTGTAATGCAACATATATAATTTGCTTCAGAAACAATGAATCTTACTTAGGAGCACATTGAGTTCTAAGGAAGAACAAGCCTATCTAAGTAATTCCCAGGGTTCAAGTACCCTGATGTCTGAGATGCAAAAGTTTAAATAGGGAGCAAATTACAAAGAATTATAACTTTTATGATTTAAAAAATATCATGAAGGATATGTAATGGATTTGGATTGTCCTGAGACAGTAGGTTTACATGAAAGATAGTCTTATTTACAAGTGATTTGCATTTGGCAGTTCTGGATTGTGGCCTCTGGCATATTAAATAGAAATGTAGTTAGTATAAGGAAGTGCAGAGCATAGGCTACGAAACTGGGTGGGCCACCCAGGCCATGGCCCAACCAACTTTTAGCACGTTAATTTATATAACCTACAAATGCGCAATTGTCATTCTGGTTAAAACTGTATAGGTATTTTTTTAACTGCATAGCTAGCTAAAAGTTTGTCGCGCCATGCCCTGGATGGCCAACCCTGTCCCATGGCCTATGCAGAGGGAAAAGATAATGAAAAAGTTCTGAGCATTATTGTCTGCTGTGTTCAAAGGCTGTTCTGGCCAAGAACTGGAAGGTAAACCTTATTAGGTCTGATGACTATGGGAGCAGAAGCCCAAAGGATCCAAAATTGCAAGCTTATGTGTAAAATGTTTGGTTTTAGAAGGCCAAAGAAGAAGATACAGAAATAGATCACTGAATATAAAAAACAAGGTAGCTTGCATATTCTTTTGCTTTTATAAACTCCTGAATTTAGCTCCTTTTACGTAGGAGAAAATTGATCAGTAAAAAGGAGTTCTTATGACAGAAAATGTTAATAGTTGTCCAGAGATCCAGAGAGAGCTATAAAAACTCATTGAGAGCCTTAGATTTGGGGGACATGGTCATGTCTACATGAGATGCTGACTGCAGTAGCAGTCGCAGTGATGCTGGCTGCGCAGTAGCTGATTACTACTGTGCAGTAGTGTTGTGTCACACCCTGTGCCATGTGATGCTACTGCACAGTAGTAATGAGCTACTATGCAGTCAGCGTCTTGTGTAGACGCAGCCAATGAAAACACAGTATTACTAAGTTTAAGATACAATGTCAAATAGTTTTAGGGCTCCTTTAATTAGTACTTGTCTGGATAGAAAAGAAGTTAAGGTTCTGATTTGAAAGAGCTGCAAACTGTGAGACTCTTCAAGACAAGGTAACAACAACCAAAATGAGACTACGGGCCAGATCCAAATCGATCTTGTAGTCACCTCCACTTAGGCACAGAACATCTGAAAAGCAGGCATTTTGTGCCAAAAGGGAATCCAGATCAACAGGGCTATGTATCTCTGTAATGTGATGGAGAATGTTTAGGCATTAGTAGGGAGGTGGCAACAGCTTGCCAGTAGGCAACCCTTTCCAGGACTTGGGTCACTGCCTCAGGGCTGCAATCTGGCAGCACTTAGTCAGGCATTAGTACCTTGTGGGTCAAATTGTATTACTTCTGGGCATGTGAAGTATCTTAATCTGTGTGCCTATAGATCTTTTCAGAAGTGCCTAATGATTTTAGGTACCCAAGGCATTTTTCAGCCATTGCGGCAAGGTGACTCTGGATCAGGTGACCTACATATCTAAATTAGGGATGTAAATATTGTTTTAAAAATTATTTGTTTAACCTGTAATTATATTGGTTAAACGGTTAACCAATAACACAGCAGCTCTAACACAGCTGCTGTGGGGGCCACTCCTGGGGCCCTTGAGGGGTGAGGGGAAGCAGTGCCAAGCCCCTTGCTGTTTTGCTCTTAGGCCAGAGGCTTTCAACCTTTTTTAACAAGTGTATCCCTTCTGCCTCAGAGTTTCAGCTCATATAACCCTTTATATTTTACTCTTGTTTTTAAAGGGCAGTGGGGGGGGCAGATCAAGGCCCCTGTGTTGAGAGAGGGAATGAGGCAGGGGCAGGGGTATGCACTGCACAGCAGGGGTGGAGTGCAAGATGGAGCCACAACAGCGGTTCGTCCAGGGGGCGTGGGGAGGGGGGTGCAGCTCCTGCCACTGCGCACACCCCTGGCCAGAGGGAATGTGCCCCCCAGATCTGTGTGAGGGGTGGAGGCAGCTGTTGCTGCAGGCTGGACTCTGCACCCCACTGCCACTGCCCCAAGAGCCACACAACGCCATTTGCCTGCTGCCACTAGGTGGGCAGGGGACACACACACACACACAAAGGCACCCATGCAGATGCAGACAGACAGACACATGCAGACACAGACACACACACAGGCACACACACAGACATGCACACGCAAACACAGACACGCAGATGCAGAGAGATACACGCAGCCACACACATGCAGATGCAGACACAGACAAACGTACACATGCAGATGCAGACTGACACACAAGCAGATGCAGACACAGACACACACATGCAGACAGACACGTGCACACATGCAGATGCAGAAATACACACAGACACTCCCCCCCAGCAGATAAGTGGTGGGGGGAGGGGCGGGGGGGCAGATTGAGAATAGTGGGGGGAAGGGGGGTATTTCTGTGCCCGCTCCCAGGAGCAGGGCTGGGGGGGATGAGGGCAGCACTGCCCCCTGCGGGCTCCACACACGCCGCCCGGATGGCTGGACTGGGGCAGCCAATTGTGCACCGCCTGTCACCAGCGGCAGCATGGGGCAGTGATGGTGGCAGTGGCAGCCACTGTGTGTGAACCCCTCCCCCCCATCCATCCATCCATTCAGCGCATGTGCGGCCCACAGAGGGGCACCACTGCCCTCTCCTCCCCCACCGCCCTGCTCCTGGGACCAAGCACAAAGAGCGAGCTGAGTTGGGGGCAGGGAGGCGCTGCAGTGTACTGCATGGGGCTGGTGGTGCCCAGCACGCCTCTCCCCCAGATAAGAAGCAAAGTATGGGAACATGCCTGGGGAGGCACCACCGCCATGCCTTGGGGGCACATTTCCTTCCCTGCCCACCATTCCCGCCCGCACGTACCCCCTTGGCCTTCCTAAGTACCCCTAGGGGTATGCGTACCCCTGGTTGACAACCTGTCTTAGGCTATAAATACTAGTCCTCCTCTCTCCTCTCCCCCCTCCTCCTGCTCCTCTCCCTTCCTCCTACCTGCACTGCCACCTTCTGGTTCCTGCTGGGGCACCACACAGCTTCCCTTCCCCCTCTTCCCTGCCAGAGTGTGCTTGCCTTGAGCTAAATGATAGCCAGTAAGCTAATGTAATCATTTAAATGATTACTCATTTAACCTTTCATATCCCTAACCTGAATTCTGTCTACATCCCATTTTAGTGCCAACTGAGTGATTTGGATCTGGCTCTAAGCATCAGGTAGAGGAAAAAAAGAAGCTCTGTAGAGAAATCTGAAAGGTAGTTTTATAGATCCTGATAAATCTAAAATTTCTTACCCTCTTCTGTGGTATTGAGGCTCCACAATGGAGATACCTTTCAGGAAGTACAAGATCAGGTTCAGGGTCACAGGTTCCTGTTTTTCTGTGAAAGTCACAGCCCCAAAGGCCTGTGGTAATATCTTAAAGTAGTTAAAAAGAAACTCTAAAGCAGGCTTGAATGAAGCATGAAGAGGAACTAAATTATATTCTACATTATATACAGGTTTTCCAAAACTTTCTATAACTTCGTAGGGTGGAATCCTTTTAAGGAATTAAGCACATTATTACGGTTCTGAGAGTAGCCGTAAATTGTAGTTGTCAGTTGCTCAACTTCCAGGGAGACACCTAACAGGATGTCATAGTCTTGGGATACAGGAACTTAATGACGCTTATCCAGAGAAGCTGGCTGGGGTATGAATTGCTACCTATAGCAGTCTTTGAAAACCAGTTTCTCTATGGCCAGTGTTGGCAATGGATTGTGAGACTCAAAATCAACAGTCCTCTTTGGTGATTCAGGAAAAGAAAATACTGGAATGGGGAAGTCTGAGTTATGCCAGAAGTTTTTTTTTCATTTTAAGGGGATTTTTGTTGGAACTTTGGTGACATATTAAGAAAGAACCTGATTCGTGATTATTTTCAAATATTTTTGGGCGCACTGATAAAAAAAACTTTCCATAAAGCATATATTTTTCTTCAGCTGAAGTACTCTGAAAATTTTAATAGGTTTCTGTTTTGTTGTTTAATCTTTGAAATAGGGGAGCCACAGACATTTTCATTAAAATTTAAGAGAGCTGAAGATTACCCCATTGATCTTTATTATCTTATGGATCTTTCCTATTCCATGAAAGATGATTTGGAGAATGTGAAAAGTCTTGGTACTGCTTTAATGACAGAAATGGAGAAAATAACTTCAGACTTCCGAATTGGTAAGAAAGAGTGCCTTGTATGTAGCAGTGCAGAAAAGGAAATTCCTACTTGTAGATTTTTATAAAAGCTAGGTTAAATTACTGATATGTTAAATCTGACAAATATTTTAAAGGAAATTAGCAACAATACAAAGATTGCTTATTCTTAATTTTTTTAGAAAGTGTTTAGATGAGCACAAAAATGCTTAATATGTATGCGAGTAAAATTGAAATAAAAGTGTGAAAAATATTTTTAAAATCAGTACAAATTATAGTGAGTTGTACATACCAATGTATCATTTTATCTAGTACAGTCCCACACTGCAATTTATAGGGGTTTATTGTTCTATCTTAGGCTTTGGTTCTTTTGTGGAGAAAACTGTGATGCCCTATATAAGTACTACACCAGCCAAACTCAGGAACCCTTGTACAGGTGACCAAAACTGTACAACACCTTTTAGCTACAGAAATGTGCTTAACCTTACCAGCGAAGGAAATCGGTTCAATGAACTTGTAGGTGCACAGCAAATCTCTGGAAATTTGGATTCTCCTGAAGGCGGATTTGATGCAATAATGCAGGTTGCAGTTTGTGGAGTGAGTAGATACCATTTTCTTTACTGTTGTATTACATCAAAATGTTTTAATGGAGTCATTTGCATAATAGGTCTGGAGTTTAAAAGAAAGTTTTCAATATTTCATTTCAACACCAAACACTTTGAGACATCTCAATGGTAGAAAGTAGAGATGGGATAAACTTATTCGGAACCGTGAATTTGTTCCACAATATAGACGTTCTGCTTTTTGAAGGTCCCTAATAGATAACTTGAAGTGCTGATTATAAATCTTGTTCTCAGAAGATGAACATGATCCCAGGATATTCTTTCCTAGTAGCTTCTGTAGAATGAGAATCAAAATGATTAAATCTTTACTATTTAAGGCAGGGATGTCCAACTGGCAACCCACCAACTACTTGTGGCCTGTAGGCCCGTTCAGCCACCACTCTCCCAGCCATGTGGTAGGGGACTGCTGGTGGAAGGAAGGAGGCATGCACTGCTGGAACTGCTCATGAGGCCAAGGATGATGCCCCCCAGTGGCAGGGAAGTTGGACAGTGGGGATGGGTGGCAGTATTAAATGCCACTGCACCCCTAATGCCAAATTTCCTGACCCACGGGGATCCCCGTGGGCTGGATTCCAAGGCTTCGCATGCCGCATTTGGCTGGACATTAAACTTTTTTCATTCAGGGCTAATGTTTCAGCAGTTTAGCTAACCTATGTTGCTAGGAACATGTAGACATTGGTTACATTGTTGCTGCTACACACTTGTGAACAACAGGTCCCCTTTTGAAATGGTTAAAAGTTAAGTTTGTCTGAAGCTTGAAGCATTTGTTCTTCTCATTCCAAAACAGTTTGGCTGGTGTCTTTTATACATATATGCACCTTCCAGAAACGTGAGTTAATCCTTTGTTATAGTATCATAGGCTGCTTACAGATGTTTGAAAAAACCCAACAAAAGTGCTTTATGGAAAGAAGCAGCTGTTAATTTGACCCAGCTCCAGCGCATCTTTATAGATCGGGCACTTCAGCAGGGCTTTTTGGCACTTTTATCTAGAGATGATTCAATCAACTATTCAAAATGCCAAAAAGTCCCCACTAAAGTGTCCAATCTATACAGACATTGGGCAAGCCAGGTCCAACTAACGCGATGCCTCTTCTGGGCATGCGCTGGTCTTGATGCAGGAGGAGGACACACGGGGCATGTCCACACATGCAAGCACGTGTGCTTGCATCAGCTCAAAGAAAAGCGGCGCAAATTTGAGCCAGGGCTTTTTGCTTCAGTGCATGTGTTCGGATATGCATGTTGGTGTGGAGCAAATTGCGCCTCTTGGGGCAAAATAACCCTGCCTGGTTCCTCCTGGATCTGCAGCCAGGTGGAGCTAGAGCCCAGGGCCAGCACCTGTGTTGGCTCCAGCAGTGTAAAAAGCTGCCCCATCCTGGCCCCATCAGTACAAAAAGCTGCTCTGGCCTGTAACTCAGAGCTACTTGCTCTCAGGAGCTTCTGGGGCCCAGCCAATTGGTACCTGGGGACACTACCCCTTGTGCCAGCTGGACTGCTGCAGCAGTCCTGAGAGTTCCCTGCACCCTCTACCCACTGCAGCAGTCTGGCAGTGGGGGCTGCTGCCTGGCTGTGACTTGCTGCGCACATGCCAGACACGGATGGGGACCCTTTGGGCCAGCTGCCAGTGGGCTGTTGCTGCAGAGTTGACCTGTGTGGCACTACTGCCACGTGTGCCTGCCCTGCCATCTGAGCAGCTATCGCCCAGATGTTCCCAGTGTGGTGGCCTGTTCTGAATTGTCAAAGCATGTCTTCCTGGCCCCATTTGGCCAGGTCAGCCACAGCCAGCTGGGTCCAAGGTGCCAGCTCTGAGTAGGCAGGGTCCTGCCACTTGCCTTCCTAGCAGGAATTCTGGTGTTCCCTATTTGAAAACTGAAAAATCCCTGATAAAAAAATCCCAAAGTCACTCTGTAAAATACCCCAAAATCCATGTTCCTCCACAATTAAAACAAAAGACCACTATAAAGAGAGAGACAGAGACAGCTATCAGTTGGACAATGTTTTATTGATATATCTACAGTGTTAAAGCAATGTGGAAGCCTACCAGTGTCTCTATCATAATAATAAAGTGAACTCTAAATACATGTTTCATGAATACATGAATATATATTTTGCTGCCCCCTCACAGGGGCTGCGGCTCCCCAACAAGGGCCAAATGGCCCCCTCACAGTCTACCACCCCCCGCAAAGGCCCACATGCTCCACCCCAGCCCCCCGATTGCTGCCCCATCTGGCCCCATCCCCTGCCAGCTGGTGCTGCCCCACCC
>NW_005842231.1:1476006-1477439 GCF_000455745.1 Alligator sinensis | reverse complement strand
CGGGGGCCTTGGAGGGGGGGGGCAGGGATCTCCTGCATAGTCCCCTCTCCCTCCTCCAGCCCCCCCCCTGCACATACGGCACTGGAGCTGCTTCAGCACCAGGTTGAGGGGCCAACCACAGAGACGCTCTGGCAGCCAGAACGTCTCTGTGGAGGACTCAGCCTCTGGTTGCCTCAGGGCATGGTCCTGGACCGTGCCATGCCCCGCTTTTTTTAACTTCAATTTTTTTAGACACCTGGATATCCAGGGATCTAATTTTCTTGCAGCACGGGGAACATTTTTTCATTCCCACACGTGCCTCTCACCCCATCTCAAAGGGGCTTGAGATGAGGCAAGAGGCACGTGCGCACTCATCTGGATGCACCCGTGGAGTTTAAAGTAAAGCATTGTTTTTTAAACATCAACAAGCAGCCATACTGTTTGATGACTGACTGAAAGATAAAATTGTTACATTTGTATGAGGGAGAATCAGAATATTTTAAAAAGAAGCGCAGTCTTATCTATAAATCCTCTGACTTCCATCCCCCCCCTTAAATTAGTGCTCCTTTTCTACAAGAACAACTTTAGATGTTATGCAATGTTTATAGACTTGGACCCTGCATTTGTAGTCTGAGAACTTACTCAGTGCTTTCGTTTCACTTGATGGAGCCAGGAGGAGAGCTGTTAGGGAGCTAGTTATGGATCTTCTGATTTTGTGTCAAGTCCTATGATTGCTGTGGACCCAGCCCACAGTCTAGGTTTGACTCTGCAGTCCTTCAGTGAGGCATGATCTCCAAAAGACCATCTGCTAGTTCGAGATTGCCAAAGTACATTGTCTATGCCCCTAAATTGGATGTGCAGCATACTAACATAGACACTGCTTGTGTGGGCATGAGTAATATGGGAAACTTCTGCATATTTTGTACTGAATAAGTGACAAAAATAGCTGAGCAGACCAACCTAACCCAGAAAGTGTGATAGTATTCTATGAGGAAAACCACTATGTAAACATCAACATTACAGGACATTGAACAACAAAAAACCATGAATTGTAAAGGTTATGATTTTGAGATGTACTGGCTCTTATCATTACATTTCTTAAACTTAACTTTTAAGCATCTATTGCATTGCATTAAAAACATCAGCATAATTTAATATTTTATCTTTCCCTTAAGAAACAAATTGGATGGAGAAATGTTACACGACTGTTGGTTTTTTCCACGGATGCTGGATTCCACTTTGCTGGAGATGGAAAACTTGGTGGAATTGTTTTGCCGAATGATGGGAGGTGTCATCTGGAAAACAATTTGTACGCAATGAGCCATTACTATGTAAGTCTTAGTACGCCAACGTAAACCAGACTGGATTAATAAATTCAAAGAGGCTAAGGTTGAGAAAAATCTTTAGACCAGGCTTGTCCAACATACGGCCCGCGGGCTGCCATGTACCTGCCA
>NW_005842231.1:1451447-1475275 GCF_000455745.1 Alligator sinensis | reverse complement strand
CCGGCGGGCCCCAGGTTAACCCCGGCCTGGCCCCATGGCTTCTCAGCACCAGGTCAACCTGGTTGTAGCCAAGCAGCTTCTGCAGCACCATGTCAACCCGGGCATGCATGCCATGTCAACCAGCACCATGTCAACCCCTTTAACTTCATTGGTGTCAAAGGTCACGTGACATGACTTCTTGATATGATATCACTTCCTGTGATGTCTTTGAATATGGCTCGCCGGCCCACTGGGTGATAAAAAGTTCATGATCTGGCCCCACATTCATAAAGGTTGGATACCCCTGCTTTAGACCATCTAATCGGGCCTCTGAATACCAAACACTGCTAAATTTCACCCTCTAACTTATGCTTAACTAAAACAAATCTTCCAAAGAGGCATCAGGTCTTGAGTTGAAACCCTTAAGATATGAAGAGTTTGCTGCTTTCTTTTGTAGTTTGTTCTAATAGTCAAGCTCACTGTTAAAGTATTTGTGCCTAATTTCTCATTTAACTTTCTATGTCTTCAGCTTGGGGACAGTTTTGGTTAGGCCTTTGTAGGCTAGATAGATGAGGCCTTTAGTACACTTGGTATTGCCTCATGCTGAAGGTACTTCTTCACTGTAATCAAGTCACCTCTCAGTCCTCTTCTTGATGAGCTGAACTAATTGAATACTCAATTATGGCTAAATATATTACATCTGTGCAGTTACGTTGTCTAGTTCCCTTTTGAACCTGGCTATACTATCTGCCTTTACTGTTTCCTGTGGCAATGAGGTCCAGAACTTAACCACCATATTTCACAGTATATAGGCTGACCCTAGTTTTTCAGTACAGAAAATTAGGATTAGGATAGGCATGCTGTATAAATCAATAAATCAGGGCTGGGCTTTGCACTCAGCTGGTGTGGCCCCATCCCCTGCAAGCGCCGCTGCCTGGGCCGCACCAGCTGAGTGCTGAGCCCAGCCCTATCAGTCCCGATCCCCAGGGAGTGGCGCTGCCGAGCATCAAGCCCAGCCTCATTTCTTGCAAGCCAGTGCTGGAGCTGGCTGCCCTCCCCGCATGATGGTGAGGAGCGCAGCCTTCCCAGCCTGATTCTATTGTGCCGCTCAGAGGGGCCAGGCTTGGCACTTGGCTGGCGCAGCACAGGCAGTGCTGCTTGCAGGGGCCAGGGCCAGCGGTGCCTGGGTCACACCAGTCAAGTTCTGAGCCCAGCCCCTCTGAGTGGTGCGGTAGAGGTGAGCTGGGCCAGCTGCACTCTTTGCCACCGTACACAGGCAGGAGGCAGGGAAGGCAGCCAGTTCCAGTGTGCGCAGCTTCCCCTTGTGATGCACAAGTGCTGGCACAATTGCATTGCAACGCGGCAACACCCGCACGGGCGTGCTGTGCACCACTGAGGGAGCGGGCGGGGGGAGTGTATAGGGTGTCCCCACATCCCTCACCTTCCCTCATACCCCACACACCCACACCCTCCTCCACACCCACACCCTGCTCACCTGAGCTCCATGCTCCCGCCGCCCCCTGAACACAGGCTTCACACTTCTGCCAGCCTCAGCCCCCCCGCTCTGCGCTGCAGCTCCTCCATCCCCACCACTTCCCTACCTGATGCCCCAAGCGCTGCAGCAGAGAGACAAGGAGCTGCTGGACACTTGGGAAGCTGAGTACCCTGGCAACTACAGCAGTGACAGCCGCAGGCCTGCCCAGAAGCTGCATGCTGGCCAGGCCAGGCCCTGGATATGGTATACAAGTCAGGGTGGAAATTTAAGGGTCAGTATTTGGGCTTCAAACCTAGATTTATACACCATGAAATATGGTACGTGCTGCATAAAAAAGTACTTTTTCTTGTTTCTTTTAAACCGGTCTCTTGCTAATCTCAGTGGGTTTCCTCTAGTTCTGATATTTTAGAATTTAGCGAATAACAGTTCCTTCTCTTTGTTCACACCCTTTATGATTTTATAGATTTCTGTCATATCCCCCTTCAGCCTTCTCGTTTACAAACTGAATGAGTCTGTGCCTTTTTAGTCTTGCCGGGTATGGCAGCTGATCATCTTGTTTGCCCTTCTCTGTTCCTTTTCCATTTTCACTATAGCCCTGTTGAGATTCAGAGACCAGAATTGTACACAGAATTCAAGATGTGGGCACAGCATGGATTAGTGTAATGGCAGGATGATATTTTCTGTGGCTACATCTATGCATGCGCTTTACTGTAGAGTAGATTATTAACTTCAGAGTAAAGCATCACTGTCTACACATGCAACAGTATTAGGCTGCAGTAAACTAATTTATGCTGGAGTAAGATATACTATGTTATGGTGGCATAATTTACTGCAATTAAATGCATGTGTAGATACTGACCATGGGCATAAATTGTGCCTGGTTAGCATGGGGCCAGACACCTGCCTGCCACCTAGCCACACAGCTCTGCACTTTCAGCACCTTCATGCTTCAGGCAATCCTTCTGCTGCCTGATGCCAGAGCCCAGGGCTGACTCCCTGTCGCCCTTGCCAGCCTGTCACTGTTCTGCTCTTGCTAAGATTGATGTCTCAGGAGCACATGTAGACTACGGTGCCCAGGAGTAGTTTACTCCAGCTTAAACTGCTCTGGAGTTTATTGCTTCAGATTAATTGCATGTGTAGACACACTTTTTTGCTTTCTTAATGACATCCAACATTTAACTGATTTCTTTGGTTGAGCTGATGTTTTTAGAGCTGAACCCAATCACCTGTAAGGTCCCTTGCAGCCCCTAACATCTATGAAACAATCCATAATGACTGCAGGGTCTCTTTCTTGAGTCAAAACAGCTATTTCAGAACCCAGCATTGTGTGCAGATAATTGAGGTTATTTCTTATTATTCTAATCTCATGTAATATTTTTTTTCCATTTTTTGCCTAGGATTCATGTCAGGACAACTAGCTTATTAATACTTAGATCATCCTACTTTCCCTTTCTGACATAACATTAGCACTCATGAATATTTTCAGTATTCCATGATTTATTTTAAAAGAGCATCAGTGGCCAGAGTACTTCTCAGACAGATCTTTTATGACTTTGGTGCCTACTGATAGATGACATGGAATATGTTTAAGATAACAATGTGGTTAGCAGGTATTTTTTGTGCATCTTTGGTAACTAGATCCGCCAAAAGATATAAAGGAAAATGTTTAGATTCCAAGTTTGAATTAAGCACTATGTTTAATTTTGCAGGATTACCCCTCAATTGCTCACCTGGTACAGAAACTTAGTGAAAATAATATTCAGACAATTTTTGCCGTGACTGAGGAGTTTCAGGCAGTTTACAAGGTAAGAATAAAGTGAGATTAAGCTTCTGTTTCTTACAGGGCACATCTACATGTGCAGTTAATCCGGAGCAATAAACTGCTTACCACAACAGCGTTTATTGTTCCTGGGTGTGACACTTCAACATGTGCCTGCGACTGCAGCACATTGAGCCAGGCTGGAGCAGCCCTGGCTGGCAGGGGGCCCCCCAGGGGCAGCCTGCCAGCCTGGGGCTGCTCTGAGCCAGCTCAATGTGCTGCGGAGGGTCTGTTTGGGGCATGAGTATGCTCCAGTGTGGGGCTAGCTGGCAGGCAGCCCCCACACTGAAACACCCTTGTGCCCCAGCCAGACCTGTCAGCTTCTACACATGCTTTGCTGCACATGAAACAACTCTGCAGCAGGGTAATACTTGTATTTACAAGTACTACCCTGGTGTGGCATTTATTAGTTCTTTGCAACCTAATAGGGCAACACGAGTAGACATCAAGATGTTTACTGCAGAGCTAATTAGGCAACTGCAGTAAATGTCTCATGTAGATGTGCCCACATTTTCCAAACATAAGAGGTTGATTTTAATGATCCAGTCTGCAACCATCAAAACTGATTTGAAATTAAATTGTGGATAAATATAGGTGAGCAGGAAAGTGGTTTTTGCCATTCAAGCTCCCTTGTTCGAGTATGAAGCACTGGGGTTGGCATGGATGAGTGCCCCGAAAAGGGAGCTTGAATAGTTAGAAATACTAGTGAAGATCCTATTTTTATAAGGCTGGGGTTGGGTGAGGGTGTGGATAGCTGAGCTTTAGTATTGCCTTTTCTGAAAGTTCACTTCAAAATACTTGAGGGGGACAGGAAACAAAGTCAAAGGAAACTGTGAAGAGGGAAAGAACTAAGATTAAGGTTAGAGAGTGTTTGGAAATCATGCAACTCTGAAATGCATGTTAATACCACTCCTATAAATACCTCCTGGAAGTAAGATTTTGCTGTTACTCATATTTTACAGTTCTACCAGCAGAACTTTGATCATTTTTAAGCATTTTCATTAGAGGGGTGGATTTAGTCATTAGTGTGATACAGGCAAAAAAATGTTAATAGGTGGTATATAGTGCACTGTGTACCAGCTCTCAAATATCTTGAAAGTAGATAAATTGCATTGATGTCTCTAGGTCTTGCCATGATGCTATAGAATTAGAAATGATTGTGATTAATAATTGCCCAGAGGACTTGAGTTTCTTGGCTTAACACCTATATAAAATATTGTCATATCCATGAGGTATTTTCATATTAAAATAACTAGATTGTTTATCTTCCTTTTGGTTCTGTTCAGGCTGTTAAGTTTTTCCCCCTTTGTTTGTACCTTTAGTTAGTGATAGTTGATCTTTCTTTCTCTGTTTCTGATGTCATAGAAGCAAGGATCCCTCATTGTTTCAGAAAGACTTAAGAATTCTTGTGGGTGATAGCTTTTATTGGACCAACTGTGTGGTTGTCATAGACATAGGCAAGCTTTTGGGCATCACACTGCCTTTCCTTCGGCCTCTGGGAGAAAAGCAGACAGCAGAGCTAAGTAGCAGGTAGAAAAAAGCTTGGAAATGGTCCAATAAAAGCTATCACCCACAAGAATTCTTGCCTCACACATTCCTGGACCATCACAGCAACATCAATTCAATATTACCAGATCATTGTTTAAGAATCATTCACAGTTATAGGGGAAAATTTAAACACTACATAATTAATGTGAAAAGTATAAATTTTTAATAATTTCTATAGGAATAAAAAATACCTGAAAAAATGTAGAAAGACTGCAGAACTTTGTTACAGTAAAAGCTGTGTGAACTGGCCTTTAAGTAACCAGAGCACTCTATTAAGGGACATGGGGGGGAGCTCACCACCACTGTGCATTCCCCCCTGCTCCGTGTATGGCCGCCGCCACATTTCCCCCCGCTCTACATCTGGCCGAAAACCCCCTGCCCTCAGGTAACCAGAATTTTTATATAACCAGCACTCCTCCTTACCCCATTCGTGCAGGATAACAAAGCTTTTACTGCATTTCCCATAATTTAGCGAGTAGTTTATCTTCTCACAAGTTACAGAAAACTGCCAACAATTTAATCTTAGTCCTGAAAACTTACTTTACATTCCATTAAATGTACAGTTTTAAATAAAAACAGTGCCTTTTGTAGCTCAAGTTCTGTTTTGCTTGTGCAATTGGAATTTACTCTATCCACTTTTAATATTAAAAGGAACTGAAAAATCTGATCCCAAAGTCAGCTGTAGGAACCCTGTCTGCCAACTCCAGCAATGTCATTCAACTGATTATTGATGCATACAATGTAAGTTTGTTTTATTTACATATACATATTCCTTTCAAACTCATGGCATGATGTTTTAGACATATACTCCATCTTTTAACTTGCAGTTATGCTTAGAATAATATGCAAGTCTCTCACGCTGTAATGAAACATGCACAGTTACAATACTGGTTTCCAGTGATAAATACAAGTGCTGTCTCTGTTAAAATGTATAAAACAAATGTAAAATGAGAAAAATAGACAGTTCTACTGTATTTGTTAGAATCTTCTCAAGAAATTATTACTGAACTAATAATTAACTCTTGGTTTAGTCCTTGTCTTCTGAGGTTATCTTGGAAAACAGCAAACTACCAAAAGGAGTAACAATCAATTATAAATCTTATTGCAAGAATGGAGTAAATGGCACAGGAGAAAGTGGAAGGAAGTGTTCTAATATTTCAATTGGAGATGAGGTAAATATATATACATTTGGAGTATGGAAGACATTTAACTATCCATCTGACTTAATGTACATTGTTAATATCTGATGAAAGATATGAGAACTTCTGCTTTGAAAATGTGTCAGATATTTTATTTTTTTTAGTAATTTAAGACAGAGCTCCTTTTAGAACTAATGTGGGAATTGGTTTATTTTGCTTACAGGTTAAATTTGAGATAAGTGTAACAGCTAATGAGTGTCCAAAGAAAGGGCAAAATGAAACTATTAAAATTAAACCACTGGGTTTTACTGAAGAAGTGGAAATAAATCTTCAATTCATCTGTGAATGTCAGTGTCAAAATGAGGGAGAAGCTAATAGTCCTGACTGCCATGAAGGAAACGGGACATTTGAGTGTGGTGCTTGCAGGTAAATGGGTAAATGAATGGTCTTTTACCATGGGTAAATGAAAGGAGAAATGTAAGTGAGGCGTTTCTTTTTTCAGCCAGGCTTTTTTTTTTATGGTGGACAACTTTCCAGGAATTAACACTGCAGTCATTCTCTGTTGTAGTGTTATGATACCCTATCTTGCCTTCAGAAAGTCACATGGAAATAGTAGAACTATTAGTAATGTACTGCTAAGCATGAGTTCAAGTATTAGAATCTGGTTTTTAGCACATCAGTCTTTCATAGAATTTGGACGTTTTACTGTTTTTCCTGTTTTGTTTTTTTTTTAATTTAAAGATCCATTTAATATGAAAATACAGCAAGGATGAAGAGGCACCAAAAAAGCAAGCTCTGAGATCTCCTGGTTGCCTAAGACCTGGAGAAGGTTTGTAGAGCACCAGGGCCAAATGCCCTGCTGTCCCCTTGTAGCTCCAAAAAGTTCCATATGGAAAAGTTAGCAATAGGATCTCACAGACCAGAGCATATCAAATACCTGGGCCCATTAAGGTCTGCTGATCCAAGTCCCTTGGCACCAGAAGAGAGCTTCCATAACCAGAGGAAGAAAAGTCCACATTTTTGGTGTCTGGCACAGGCCAGGACCATGTCACCAAGCCTATCATTCACACACAGCAATCCACAGTGCAGCCGCTGCTTGTACCCTAGTTGGTCTTGCCATGCATCACAGTTTTCTGGCACTAAGTACCAGTACTGCTTTCTCTATCCTTGCTGGCATCAGACTCTACCACCAGGCCTTTTGGCACTGCTCATTGATACAGCGTCCACTGCAGCAGTCTGTAGCACCAGAGATCCTGCTGTTCCTGTTGCCAAGAGTCCTGTCATTAAAGTCTTCATGGAAACAACTGTACCCAACATGTACCATTGTGCCAGCATCTATCCAGTGCATTCTAGAGTTGGCTCAATATCCACTCTTGCCTTTGTGGCTTGAGGCCCACATCTGTCCACAGAACCAATCCAGTGTTCTGATTGCTTAAAGACATGTTCCAGAGATTTACTGATCCTTTCTGCTTCCACGGGGTGCTCTGACCCTGGGGGCCATTCGTCTCTGCAAGATGAACCAAGTGAATTGTCTAATTCCCCTGGTCCCCTGCCTCAATCCATTCCTTCAGCAGAGGAATCTGGAATTTCCCAGGTCTCCTCAGTAGGATCTCAAACTCTTCACAGAAGATTTTTGTCAAAACACCAGGGCATTCAGAAGGGACATTTAACAATAATCTGGCCCTTAGAAAGTAATTCTTCCAATCAGTGAGGCTATACTACAGTCAGTCCACAAACTTTGGAACTCTCCAACATCAGTCTTGTCATTATGCTTTTTTACAGACAAGAAATATAGAGTTCCACCAAAAGACACAAAGTTTTTCTACTTAAATTCAGCTCTTTCATCATTGGGGTAGTGGTAGGAGTCAGTGAAAAATTGAGATTTTTCTGGATGCCACCAAGAGAAGAAACCTAGGCACCTAGACCTCTCTAGCAAAAGGGTCTACTAAGCAACCTTACAGTTTCACATCATAAACTATCAAGTCTTACTGGCCAGATGTATCTTTAAATTACATAACTGTATAGCTGCTTTTGCAGACATGCTGTCCTCTGCTTTCAGAGACTCCTTCCTTTCAGTCATATCAGAAGGAAAAATGGCTCTGCAAATTCCCTTGGATGCAGTGGTATTGTGTTCTGTGGTGAGCAGTGTAAGCACAAGCAGGCCATCACAACTCTTGGGCTCTGGGCTTTTTAAGGAGGCTCACACCTCAGTGGAAGGCAGCACTGAGCTATACAGATGAAGATTGAAGGATCTTAGGGCTATGTTACACTCCCTTGAGTGTATAACCCAACCTCTTCAAGACCCAAGCCCCATTTCCACCAGTTCCAGACCCACAAGTGCCCTCCAATGGACCTATCACTCACCCTAGCATCTGCCTCCTCTCACTACTATAGGCCTTCCAAAAATAGGTGGAGACTCCATGGGTAGCACCAATCCTCTCCATCCTGTCTCCTGCTGTGAGCACTTAAGAAAGCAAGGGCTCTGACACTGGTCATAAGAGATGTTTGTTCCCTGGCCCTGCTATGTCCTCTTTCACAATGGCTTGGCTGCTTTCCTGTAAGTATGGACCAGTATTACAGATAGATGGATCACAGACATAGTCATAAATGGCTGCACCACTGAATTAGCTATTCTTTTGTCTCCAGATCCCACCTGTCACCTCTCGGGGGGTGTAGAATGTGCTCTAGCCCACCTGAGAGGAAAACAGACTATATAGCCTATACTTTTCTATTTTTGGAAAGGAAAGGAGAATGGAGACTGAACGTGGACTTAAGAAACCTAAATGAGAATACTCTGCAAGCTCAAGATCAAGATGGTCACAGTAGCAACCATAATTCTGTCTCTGTGATAAGGGAAACTGGCAACCTACAGGATGGTTATTTTTATATTAGTGTCTACATTTCATGTGGGCAATACCTATGCCTTGTTATGGCTCAGAACAGTAAGGTCCTGGGCCTTATACTCCTGTTGCCCCAGTTCTTTATGAAAGTTCTGCAGTAGTGGTCATGCGCTTCACAAAAGTAGGGACGGCAGTCTCCTGTCCTGCACAACCAATTGGGTGATAAAAGGCCCAACAGCAGAATGCTTATCAACCAAACTACGAACAACTATGGATCTCTTCTTATTCAGCAGAAAATTGATCCTAATCCCTGTTCTGTCAATAGGTCAGGGGGTATTAGGACACAATATTAGGACATGGCATTCCTCCCACAATAGCACTTCTGTGCCATTAAGAAAAACATCCTTGAGCTAGAAGAGCAGCCAAGTAACTAAGGATGGTGCTTCTCAGTCCTTAGACACATACTGTCCTCCTGTACCTTTGTAATGACAGATGCCAAATTTTGCCACTCATCATGAAGCTACAGCAAAACCAAAACCAAGTCATGGGGTTAGCATCAGATTAGCCCAAGGCAGCCCTGATTTCAGGACCTCCCACACTTATCAGTTGCATTTATTGGTGTCGGAGTGTTTCCCTGCCTCTGCTTCCCAGGGCAGTGGCAGAGTACACTACCCAGACCTGCATTTGTTCTGCCTTACTGCCCAGGTGCCAGATGGTTTTTCAAGCTAGAAGAATCTGTTTTACCTCCCTTTATAAACATCTGGGAAGTTTCCAAGAGGTACACTTACCTTGTGTAATAGCTCAGATTTCCCATGTGGTCCCAAAAATGGAATTTCTCCAATACTGTTCTCAATCCCAAATATTTTAGGCTACTAATTGGAACTGAGGAGCCCAGATCTATCCTCAGTTTAGTTAAGATCCATTTTGCAGCAGTTTTTGCCTCCTCCTATCTCCCACCACATACATCACCGGTTGAAGGGTGACCGCTTTTCTCCCACTATCTCATTGAAGTTACTGAAAGGGTTGGCAAAGGTCTTCCCTTGTGTCAATGACCCAGTCCTTCAGTAGGACTTGAATCTGCTCATTACACAGTACTAATGCACCCACCATTTGAGCCAATGTCATTCTGCTGTCTCCCACATCTGTATTTGAAGGCTGCCTGCTGGCAGTGATCATCTCAGCCAGGTAAGTTAGTAAGATAAAAGCCATAATTGGCATATCCTCTATTTATGGCCCTCTGTCCAGACAAAGCAGTCCTTTACCTCCACATTCCAAATTCCTGTCCAAGTTTGTTTATGAGTTCCATCTCAGGAGCCATATTTCATCACCAGATTTTTTTCCCAAAGCTGCACAATTCAGGATTTGAAGCCATGCTTCACACTTTGAATATGAAGAGAGCAATACTCCAGTCATTCTTGGAAGAGATTCAGAGTCCCACCTCCAGATATTGTGGGTTGTTTTGGAGTCACTAATATGTGGAAATATGTGTGAGAACAACAATTTGAAGGAAAAAAGGAAGTTACTTACCAGTAGTGGAGTTCTTCAAGAGGTTATCCACATTCAACCTCCCCCAGCAGTTTCTTTTCATCATTGGAGGCTTTAAAATTTGAGGTTGTAAAGAAATTGAGAAGCTGTGATTTCCTTCACTCCTAGGGTGTGAAAGGGTAAACGGAAGGGGCTAGGAGCAATCTGTACAAGTTGAAACAAATTGCAAAGTTGTTTTTCCTTCCTACCTAGCATCTTAACATATCATTATTAATTACAGTTAAAAGCAGTAGGACATACTGATCTGTAGAAAGATTTAATGATCATATTAAATGTAGGACTTAATTTTGCTAGCATATGAATTCTATTTATGGTGGATGATTGCACTGAGTGATTGCAGAACTGGGGTATGCCTCTTCAACTGCTAACCATTCAGAAAGGAAGAAGTTAGTTGTTAGTCCAATTATTGGATAAATCACGTCATTTTCCAAGCATTTCTCCATTCTTTTTGAGTAAAGAAAGCTAAGCCCATCCTTATGCATCATATCTGCCATTTCTATGGCTTCTTGAATCAGTTAAGAATATTTTCCTGCTTTCTTACCACACTTCAATGATTTCTATTAACAGTTTTAATTTTTCTTCTCTAATTTAAGTCTGTCAGTTCTGATAATCCCAAGAAGCCCCCTTTTCATTAAGCTTTTTGCTCTGATTTGCAGAAATGCAGAGGTTCCACAATTCTGAAAATTCATGCTCCCCCATGCTCAGCTGGTGGCTTTGAGAGAATTTTTACTTGGCAGAAAGATTCAGTAAGACAGACAGACAACAGTTGCCACAGCAAATAGCTGCTAGAATTCTAAAAATAATTGGGTTGTTCGAGTGACAGTGGCTATGGAGTCATGTTAGAGATCACAACCCCCAGCTTTTCACCTGGAGAAAGCAAAGAGTGTACAAATTGCTTTGTGGTATGATTAAATCCAGTAAGTCCCAATAATTCTTATGCAAGTATCAGCTAGTATCTAGTTCAAAACTTGATCTACAGCGTTTCTTCTAGGAATCAAAGCTGTGAATGCTGCCTCTTAGCTTAATGAATCTCTTTATCTTATGTATTATTGTATGTAAACATTTTCAGTTACCTGTGTTTTATTCAATCTAAAATCTTTAGCATATTTTTTAATCTTATAGATGTAACGAAGGACGTATTGGAAGACTTTGTGAATGCAGCACAGATGAAGTAAATAGTGAAGATATGGATGCTTACTGTAGAAGAGAGAACAGTACAGAAATATGCAGCAATAATGGAGAATGCATTTGTGGACAGTGTGTGTGCAAGAAAAGGGAAAATACCAATGAAGTCTATTCTGGAAAATATTGCGAATGTGATAACTTCAACTGTGATAGATCAAATGGCTTGATTTGTGGAGGTGAGAGATTAGTTGATGGTTCTACAGAAAACTGGCTACCACACTGCAGAGTGAAACTGACTGGTTTAATAAAACAGTGGCTTAAAGGATATGATAAAGAGATACAGAACTATAGAATCTGTCCAGGTTGATAGTGGGATAGTGTATGCAGGTGCAACCTAATGGTCCTTTTCTTCTAACCCAAGGGTGTATGTTATCCATTGATAACATTTAATAACATTTCAGATAAATAATGTTATCCATTGATAACATTTAATAACATTTTAAATAAATCCCTTTCCTGCCACCACAGTTCCAGTCTATGACAAAATGAATTTGACAAGCATTATGAGAATTTCATGTAGAGTACTTTTGCCTTTTAAAAAAGAATAAAAAAATTATTGTACATCCTACATGTCTGACAATACCTACAGTAAGTCACCAGACATTGTATGTCTTAAAACTGAACAACGACAATAGCAGGATAACCTTCTGTACATAAAAGGAATTAGGAATCTTAGCCTACTTACTAGAGATCACTGTTCATGCCACACAAATTACAATTACAGTTGGTAACTTCTTGGTATCCTGCCATGGACTCAGACTTTGTGTTTGAATTCAGACACAAAGACCAACCGACTCCTGTCCTGAGGTTGAGCACAAATGGCAAGTTTGAAGAGGGAGCTATGTTATTTACTGTGGCCACTTCTACATGAGAGACTGACTCTGCAGTAGTCTGGGACTACTGAGCAGTGGTGTTGCATGGCAGAAACTGTGACGCAACGCTACTGCACAGTAACTCGAGTTACCACAGTCATTTAGTACTTGTTTATACAAATGCTTAAATGACTGGGCAGTAACGACTGCACAGTCAGCATCTTATGTAGACGTGGCCTGTGTGTTTGTAATAGCATCTAACACAAAGGGGCCCAAATCTGGTAGAGCATTCTAAGGACTACTAAAATGTAAGTGTTAAATTATGATAATAGCAAAGTTTGCACTGACATTCATGGGCTAGTTGTATGCTGTTATCTGTTGTGGAGAGCCCTTTGTTTATATTTCTATCAGGGAACTTTCATCAGCCTTTTACATTTTGAAAAGAAATTCAGATGGAAGGACTTGGGCAAAAAGACATTATTTAAACAGAACTCCCTCAAAAGTATTAAAATTATATTCTATATTTCCTTTCTTCATCTTTATTTTTTCCTGGCTTGTATTTCTTATATACTGTTGACAAGCATTAGTTAATGTTTCTCAGTATCCAACAAAGCATGCACTTTTTACTGAACTTCACATTACTGAAATACCTTTTTAACATGTAGGAAATGGCATCTGCAAATGTAGAGTGTGCGAGTGTTACCCCAACTACACTGGCAGTGCTTGCGACTGTTCTTTGGATACAACCACGTGTATGGCTTCCAATGGGCAAATCTGCAATGGAAGAGGAACTTGTGAATGCGGAACCTGTAATTGCACAGATCCCAAATTTCAAGGTCCCACATGTGAGATGTGTCAGACCTGTCTTGGTGTCTGTGCAGAGCATAAGTAAGTGTTTATACAACAAAAATATTAATCTTTTAGAGATGTGGTATGTGGGTTTGGACAGAAGTAATAATTGAAACATTTTAAAAGCCTTTGAAACATTTCAGAGATCTGGCTGTATAGATGTACACGCCCACTGTCGTATTTCAAAAGCAGTTGAATTGCTCCAAAATAGTACCTCTTGAAATGTGGCACTATCTTTAAGTATTTCAGTTCTTGTTACACAAGCAGGGGGATGGGGGACCCAGAGATCTTCCAGACTCGTCCCCACTCCATGTCACCATGGAAATACTAAACATTTCCCTTATGAACATGTTTACAAGTAGTGTTTCTAATCTGTGTTTCAACAGGGACTGTGTTCAATGCAGAGCTTTCGAAAAGGGAGAAAAGAAAGAAACATGTTCTCAGGATTGTGGATATTTCAACATGACATTGGTTGAAAGTCGAGACAAATTGCCACAGCCTAACCAGCCCGATCCACTGTCTCACTGTAAAGAGAAAGATGTTGATGACTGTTGGTTCTACTTCACATATTCTGTCAACTCAAACAACGAACCCATTGTCCACGTAGTGGACACACCAGGTACAAACCCCTTATTGTAGATGCTTCTTTCACCTTTGTTGTCAACTGAGTCTCTTTGGTGCTCAAAGTTGCATTGATTCAGCTTGTTTGAAGATTCAGATTATATCCAGGCATGGGTTTTGGCTTTCTGACCGGAAACTGGGGATGCCTGAGATGTACTTGAGTTTGTCTGCAGGCTCTTAGTCTGGCTGAAACAGATTTGCTCCAAAATCACACACAACACTTGCCTACATGTTAGGTTTTTCCCCCCCTTATTGACATAATACCCTTAAATCAAGTCTTGTATATCTTAGTACAGATCCTTCTAGTGTGGTTCATGTTAAAAAATGCTGTTACAGGTTACCTCAAAAAGCACGCAGGTTAGACTAAGTGATTCTCTCTGGACTTGTGAGCTGTGAAGTTGCACTGCCTTGTCTCTCCTTGCCACGATCCATGTTGATGCATGCTTCAGGCAGAGGCATGAGTCAGTGCAAAATCCAGCACGGAGCAGCAGGTCCCCGTATGGGAGCATGGAGTCCTAGGGATTCCCTAGCTCCTGCACTGCCACTCAGTGGGACCTGCACCTCTACATGATGCAAAGATCAGCACAGGACCTGACGTGGGGCAGCAGAGGACCCGGGGAGTCCCTGAGCAAGGGGAACATGTTACCCCTTGTCGCACACTGGACAAGGGGAGACATATATGTTGCCCAGTATAGTGGATCAGCTATGGTTCGGTGACGTCTGCTTCTACTCAAATAGTCTTATTTATTTCATACCAGCTCATGCTGTACTCAGCCCAGTTATATTCAAGGGTGGCCACTTACTGAATGAATCCAAAATATTCAGATCTCCTTGAGGTTCTTCCTGGAAAGATTAACTAGCAGAAGACAAACTGCATTAACTATGGTTTGATTAACTTTTTACCTGTTACCAGGAAATTGTCTAGTTTAGATTACTGAATAGATGGCTCAGTGTTTAATAAAGCTAATGTCTGCAAAAAAGGCCAACTTTCATATGTAGTAGTAATCTCCTGACTTGAGGTAGTAGCCTATAATCAAGTATAATTTTTATTAATTTTATGTAAGAAGCATAGAGCCATGTCTCATCCAACAGAACTCAAGTTGATCAATTAGACAAGATCAGTATTCTAGCTAATCCAGTGGCTACCGCCATCATAAATATGTTAATCCCCATAAAATGCATACAATACTGCAGTTTAAAAAAAAAACCCTTCCTTACCTCACCTGTTTATTCCCTAAATTATGCACACTGTTTTCTTAATCTGGCTTTCTAAATGTTCCTCTACTATGAGAAATTATTGCATATTTGGGTAACGCCTTCACATTCAATTTTTCCTTTGCTATTCTGACTTGGGATAGCATGTTTCCTAATGTGTCACTGTCCTGTAGTTCTAAGCACTGTATACTTCGTAAAGTTTCTTTTGCAATTTTTGTATTCAGTTATTTGTAGTTTTACATGAAAATATCATCTCCTAGTTTAACAAGGCTGATGATCAGATTGAAGAAGTCTCATAAATATGCTGAGCCTTTTATGTCAGGGTATCATGATGTTACAATTAGCAATATTTTTGCATTTTGCCAATCTGGAGTAGAAACTGAACCAGGTAGGATCTGAAACTGAAACTGTTTTATAAAAAATACCTATTTGGAATCTTACATACAGATTCTCATACTCCCACTTTTATCTTATGTCTCTTGATTATTTAAAATACAGTTTTAAACAATCAGGTATAGCCTGAAAAGATAATCTAATTGCTTCAATCAGTATAAAATTCTTAGTTATGTGTGAAATTGGTCAGCAGAACCTTAAATTCAAACATGCTTTTCATTGATTTTTGGGTCTCAAAACTTAAAAATAAGATGGGAGATAATGTTATAGAACCTCTGTTTTGGATAACTACTAGGATGGGAGAAATTATTAGCATTTCTCTTCACAAATTTGAGGCTCAGAATATTCTTTTCAGTACACTGTGCAATTAAATAGTTCCACTCGTGTTGACTTACATTGTGCAGACTGTACAGCAATTATTCTGTTTTTCAGAATGCCCCACTGGTCCCGACATCATTCCCATTGTAGCTGGTGTGGTTGCAGGAATTGTTCTAATTGGTCTTGCTTTATTACTGATTTGGAAACTACTTATGATCATTCATGACAGAAGAGAATTTGCTAAGTTTGAAAAGGAGAAGATGAATGCAAAATGGGACACGGTGAGTCAATGGAACTTTTAAATTCTAGAAAACTACTGTGGTGGTTATGGGAAGTACAACATTTTTTCTTGTGTGTCCCAGATATCTCAAGATGCTCCTAGAAAGGAAAAAATAGGAACACAAAAAAACCCTTATTTATAGTTTGTCTTGAACATGTCCTATATGTGTTATCTATGAAAATTAATTACAAAGGAGTATCTCTACTTGCAAAAATGTTACCTAGCTATATAAAGCAGCATTTGCTCAAAAATTCAGGTCAGAGTTCTAAATAATTAATTATTTTGTTGTAGTGTTATAGAAAAGGAAACAAACTGCAGCAATAATGCTAGAACAGTGCAATATGGTTGCAATTGCCATATTTTCTTGCATATAACACACCACTGAATATAAACACACCTATTTGTAGAAGACCTCAAGAAGGGGAAAAAAGTCGTACCATGGAATACATAGGTCTGGGGTTTTTCCAGGGGTGGAAGCCACATGCCAGGACCGGGGGTTGAGGCCCATGTGCAAGAGCTGGAGACTGTGTGCTGGGGCCCAATCCAGCACACCAGCTGTTGGGGTCATGCTGCACAGTGGAGTCTGATTTAGCATGTCAGTGATGTGATTTTCATGTGGCAAGGCCCAATTCAGCATGCTGGCGCTGGGGCTGCATGCTGGGTCCTGCTCTGCTCACTGGCTCCAAAGCCACTCATCAAGTCCAGGGCCATGCACTGGCTCTGGAGCTACATGTTGGGTCCAGCCCCCTATGCTGTCCCAGCCTGCTCACCCCAATTTTCCACAGCTAGCTTTGGTGTAAAAAATACAGCATGTCAGAATATCACATCATCTGAGAACCAAATATTCAGATAACTTTCATTAAAAGTTGTAGGGAGTTGCATGTGGAAAAGTAAAATGCCATCCTGTTTTGCAAGGAGATCTTTAATGTCATGTATAGTAACATTTTGGGGGAGAAGGCAATAATTGTACAATCTCAAAATATTTACACTGAACTCTTACAGGAACAGACAGCCATGTGCATTTGAAAAGCAAATTTATGGTTTGGTCACTCTCTTAGAATAATTTAGGAGGCCTTTATTTTTATTTTTAAGATTTTTACGTATTTGTTTTGCAATGTCAAAGAATTCTGAGAGGGAATTACTAACATAACTTTCCTTTACACATCAGCATGACCTTTCCTTTTTTGTGTGCTAGTTGAGAATGTTTCTCTCTTTCTCCTGTTGAATTATTCGACATTGACCATTTCTTTTACTTCAGCAAGAAAATCCAATATACAAGAGTCCTATTAATAATTTCAAGAATCCAAACTATGGACGTAAAGCTGGTCTCTAAGTCTCAGTTTGTATTTTCTTTCATTTTCTTCCTTTTTTCTTTTGCATGCAACTTAATTCTCTTCAAACTCATTGTGTGTCACTGTCCATTAATCACAGTTTGAGTCTTACTCAGTTTATCCATGGCTGCTTCAATTCTGGAATGTCAGAATTGGCTTTACTAATACCAACTTTTTTGAAAAACTCAGTTTACATGTAAAGAAGGATATTATTTACTTTATATATAATAAGTATATGCTTTGAATTTGTGGATAAAATAGAATCTCTGTGGTCTTCTCTACACTAGAGATTTTTACCTTGAGTCAACTGATTGCCAGTTAACCAGAGGTTAACTTATTGGTAATGGCTGGTCTGAGCACCCTTCATAAGTTTTTCCAGGATACAGATATTTGGTGGCTTCACTTGAATAGTTTTGGGGGAGCATCCTGATTAGTCTTTACAGGATAACTGACAATAAAAACAATAAAAGTTAACTTGACTAAAATTAAAACCCTGTATAAAATATATTACATTCCTTATGAATTAAGTATAGTATTTATTCTCATTCTAATTTTTATCACTATCATCATCAGCATAATCCCTGGGCTCTCAGGCTCATAACTTTGTGTTATTCTTGGGAAGAATGATTATAGTGATGATGAGGTAGTGTCATAGGAAGATTTTTGCTTTGCAAGGTCTCCAAAATCTATCCATTTTCACTACAGAGACTTTTCCTAATCCCTGATTATTTCTCCTCTAATATTGCAACCTATGTCTTCCTGAGTACGCACCTTAAAAGACACTCCCCTCACCATATTTTTTCAGTCTGTTTGGAAGCGAGCTGTGAAAGTGATTTGCTTGTCACTCTGACCACATCTAATTCCATTTCCAAACCCTCCTTAAGTGTTTTTATATTTTCTGAATGAAATAAGCTTCCTTTTCTTCCACCATAAGGCTTTACATAAAGCAGATGCTTTTCCTTCTGTTCTGCTACATCTCTGCCCTCTTCTTTGTGCACAAGCTAAACACTGATCCAGTGCTTCAGTGGCCTCTTGTTCTCTGTTCTAGACTGCAGGAACCTTAGCCATGTATACTGGCTGTCCTTTACAAGTATACTTGTGATAACCAAGTAGTAGTACGCGTCTTCTAATTGTATGAACTACAAACCAGTGAAATGTGAAGGCCATAAGTGTAAAAAAATACTTCTGTAGCTATGAAGCAAAAAGTTCGTGATTTAATGTATTACTGAACTCCATTATCTGGCGCATGTTCTATCATACCCAATCAGCCAGAACATTTGTGGGAGCCAAGCTAGGGAAGTTTAAAACTGGAAGATTTTTAATAATTGCTTAATAGCAAATTATAGGATCTTCAAATACAAACAGTGGGCCAGATATGAATGTAAATTAGTTGCATTTTTCTGTTAGAATATATATAACTCAGAAAGCAAAAAATATGGAATTATGTTAATCTTTTTAAGAAAAAATACATTATTGAGCTAATAGATATACCTTTAGCTTTTTATTTGGTAGAGTGGCTATTAAACAGGAAAGTAAAACTAGGCCTTAATCCAGTGTTGAAAACCACATGATCAAACCCCCAAAACCTGCATCCAGTCCTACTGAAAGCCAAGAGGGTTTCACAAAGGCCTGCTGATGCACTTCACAAGTTAGTATCAAAGCACGATAATTCTTGATTCAAAGGGAGAACGTAATTCATTTCTACTATAGACATGCTGTATGAAAAGCTAAAATATTTTTATTTCTTTTTGTGAAACTGTGCATGGTGTTTTAATTTAGGAGGGCATGTGGTGGAGATGGTGTATCTGCTAATTTTGCATGATAAACATGTGTTTGTTTGAATTTTTACCATCTAATAAATGTCTTTTTAAATACATTTTTTAAAACAAACATTTGTCTCAGAAGACAAGCTCATCTGTGGAACTCCACAGTTAAATGGTTAGTAAGGGATAACTCTTAACATTTTAGTAGGGCAGGAGTGTTGTTGTGGCCAGAATGATCTATGGAATATGCGTGAAGAAAGGATTTTGGGGGGTTATATCTTTTATTGGACTGGCTGCATAGTTGAGAATGAAGTGAGTCAAGGTTTCAGACACAAACTGCCCTTCCTCAGTTCTTTATAGCAGCTGAAGAAGTGAGTTGTTGCTCACGAATAGGGGTCTGCCCAACTCGAGGAGGCAGCAGCCAATTTCATGGACAGAACACAGGGCTGGCTGTTTTCACAGGCTTATCATGGTGCCTCCCCTTCCCCCTCTCCCAGCTCCCCACACCTCTGATTGGCTGAGGGACTCTCCCTCCCTCCAGTACTCTCTTTCCCCCATCAATGGCTGGTGTAGAGGGCTGTCCATCAGTGGCCCCATCTCTCACCACTGATTGGCTGAGAGGGCTATCCATCATGCAACCTTGTCCATTGCCACTGATTCGCTGATATTTAGGCCACCTTAGACCCAGAGTTGCTTGTTTTTACAGCTTTTTAAATGTTTAAGAAATGTTTATATTACTTCCAGCGCTGCAGTCTCTGATAATTACTTCTTATAAAGCAAAGTAGGCTATTTACATATGCATTCGAGTACTTCCTGTGACTGTAGGCCATGGTTCTGGAAAAAAATGTTGCACAAAATGCTTTCCTCTTCCCTTTACAAAAAGTGTTATGAACTGTAAAGATTTCAGGTGACTGTTCAGCCTTCAGATAAGCATGTGTGGTTCCCAGATATGGAGGAAACCATGTGACATTTACCTATAATAAAATTGTGCTCTAACCCTTTGCTTTTATTAGCCGAGCATGCATTTTATTTGAGCTAAAGTTGTCGTGTATGGAAACAATGCAGATAAATAAATGATAGCTTCTTAAAATAATTTTTACATTGTCCACAAATGCAGTACTTTGTGTACCTTTCAATTAATATTAATCTCTCTCTTTTTTAGGGTGAAAATCCTATTTACAAGAGTGCAGTGACAACTGTGGTAAATCCTAAATATGAGGGAAAATGAACACTGCTTGTATAACTTCACAACACTGTATGCAACATAGCAATTTTGTAGTCACAGTTAGGTAGATATAGGGCAATACTGCAGTGATTTTACTAACTCATTACATATAGGTTTGTTTCCTGTGCAGATTTTGAAAATGTACAATATGAAATTTATTTTGCAAATAAAAAAAATAATCAGTGCCAGGGGACTGACAAAATACTTGAGACTGCATAGCCTAGTCAGCTAAGGTCACATGGTGCCTTTTTGACCTTTCCCCTCCTGTGCTGTTAAAATGTAGGCTTCTGTAGGATGCATAGATACTGCTATATCATGACTGAGAGGGAAATGGTTAAAACAATCAGTATGAAGTCTCTGCCTAGCCATGGAGTATTAAAATAAAGTTTTAGCTTTACAGGGACATCAGGGCTTGAGTTTGCAGACACAGTTAAAATGTAAAATAAATAGCTTCTTTTAATCTCACTTTGTATTTTTCAAGTTGGTGAATAACTGGTGGTCTGTTTGGTGGATGTATCTGATTAGATCTACAGTAAGTTGAATAAGTTGGAAATGAATGATGTAAAGGATTGTGGAAAGTATGTGCATAACTATTTTTAAATTGCCAAGTAACCGCTTATGGAAGAATTGAAGGTGTTGCGAAATTTAGGAAAGGATAAAAAAAAGCTTTAAAACGTGTCATTTTTCACAAAGTTGCTGCCTAGTGACTGACTTTTCTTTGTAAATTCAAGCCCTGGCTTGCAGTACCTTGAGGTACTCAGCCAAGACATCCTCAAAATACATAAGGGCCTTAATTCATATCATGTCTTTTTTTTGTAACGTTTTGATTTAAAGCCTGGTGCTTTGTCACCCTTCCTAATATTTTAATGTATTTAGTTGCAACTTTTGTAAGATTGTTTTTATTGACACAAACTTTATTTCTTTCGCAGTCTTGGCTGTAAATTTGCCTTTACCCTGTAGCTGAGATTGCATAGCTTGTAGTGTGACGTGTCTGTCACATCTCAGTTTTGCCATGTATATTTGCCTTTGACCATTCAGATTGCATCTGTTCCAGATTAGTCATGTTCTTGTTTTAAGTGCCTTTTTTATTTTAACAGATGTTCACTTTTTACAGTGCTGTTACTGAAGTTATTTATTAAATAAAATACCTAAAAACACCTCAAACTTGTGTCATCTTCTAATGCACTGTGTTCAAGCAACCATACAGTATACTCACAAGGGTTATGTTAGGGGCTAACAGCAGTTTTGATAGTATAATTTTCTAATGTAAAAAAGTGTGAGAAGTCTTTTGTTTTATTCATTTTGTTAATGTATTAAATTAGTTCTGAAAAGTCTATTCTAGTTCATGATGACTGTTTATTTTAATTATGCTCCCTTTGAACTGGCACTGTGGCACAACACACACAGTTGATAATGGGGGATAAAAAGAATTACACTAAAAATATACTGAGAAAACCAATATCAAGAGTATTGTATGTAAAAATATTTAATTAATATCTATTTAAAAACTCAAAATCTTTGTATTTAGTATTATAGGGCTTTTTTACATGTGCAAGTGCCGCAATGCTGTGAGACATGCAATTATATAAGCAGCAAAATGCCAGTTTCTGCACACTTATGCACATTTCGCCACTTATACAACTGCATGTGGTGCAGCACAGTACACATCAGCTCACGTGCGAAGTAGATTCATTAATCGAGTTTGCTCCGAAGTGGTGGATCTCCAGCATGTCTTGGAAAACAAAAGGTACATGTATAAATGCCCATAGATCTGTATACAAGCCATATTTTTCTTGGCTGCTAGTACTGCAAGCTTCCTTTGGAACCTGGAACCTTCATGCATTTTTTCCTGTTTGTTTATTCAAGTGTGGCATCTGAAAAAGTAATAAATTTTGTTCATGCACAAGGTAGTGTATAACTTACTTTTCTTTATGCATTGTTGACAGAAATACCACTTCTGATGTGCCTCTTGCACGCGAGATCAGATCCTTTTGATAAGCAGCACCTATTGGAGTTAGGTGTGTTTGGGAAGTTCTGGCATCTCTTTTCCATCTCAGGGCAGAGTGGACCCAATCATCCCTGAGCTGTTTCTGCAGTCTCAGACCAACAGGCAATTGTAGAAGTGGGAAAAGAAGAGTAAGTATATTATAAAGCCAGAAGGGATGGTTATTGTCATTTATTCTAACTGGCTCTATAATATAGGCACACAGGACATCCCAGAATTAATTCCTGTGCCATGATCTTGCACTCCTCCTCCAAAGACTTAGGGCAACCAAAGTAGCCTGCAAGGAAGTTGTCTGGTCTAGTCACAGAACAGGCTAGACAACTCTGGTATCTGGATCTAATAAACCTATCAAGGAAGCTCTATTGCCTGCTCCATCTGACAATCTCAGAATTGTGGTTAGAGCCTGCATCTTGATCTGTCACCATTATGTCTGGCAGCACAGAGGCTGACTAGTTAATTACCAGAGGAAGGAGCTGTTCAGAAATTCTGATTTATAGCAAAAAGCCACACATACAACATACAAAGTTCTGCTTTTCTGGAATTTTAACTTTCATACCCAAACTTGTAGCAACTGCTGTAGCACCGTCTCCTTGGTCACCTCCAGGAAGAGAAAGGGATTCTTCTGATTGCTCCATTTGGAGTAGGTGCCCCATCCTGCCTCAAATCACAAAAGTGCAAGATGGCCACCAGGTCCATTTTTTTTTCTGATGAATGGCAGGCACAGCACATCATGCACACATGTTTAGCAGCTGATCTTGAGCTGTTCATAATTCATGCTTGCTATCGGGCTTTCACTTAAATAAATCCATTCTTTGTTTTCATTTTAAAAGTAGAAAGCTTTAGATCACCACAAAAGCCTTTCTGAAATGCCTATCATGCTGATCCCAAATGCTGTCACCATCCATCACAGCCCTACATGCAAACCCCTCACAAACCCCTCATTAGGCTGAAGTTTTAGGGTCCTAACATGCTAGGCTCATTGTAAACCTCCAGGCTAGTTGTAAAACTATCAGTTCCATGGACTCTAGCGTGTTTCTAGGGCATATGTTCTCTGTTCACAGAAATGGAACAACCTGGTCCAGTTGCCCTAGTACTGCAGGCCCTTGCTGGTTGTCCCATAAACCCTTCTGTAGAGCCATTGGGTTCTGTTCACTGTTCAAAGATATGTCATAATTGAAAGTTCTTTGCATTAGCTACCACAAGAAATATACAGATCCAGACAAAATAAACTTACCTGCACACATCTTCTTGTCTCAATCTCCACACCACCTGGAAGCATTCTGTCAGGTCAAGTCAGTATCCCCTAAAGCAGGGGTAGGCAAAATATGACCCGTGGACCACATCTGGCCTGCCAAGCCATTCTATCTGGCCTGTGGGGCCCATTAAAATTTAGAAAATATTTATCTGCTCCTGGCTGCCTGTCAAAGATGACAAGAGACAGGGGCAGTAGGACCCAGGGGGAGCCT
>NW_005842231.1:1422425-1451240 GCF_000455745.1 Alligator sinensis | reverse complement strand
ACCCCTACCCACCCCCCCCCCACATATCCACACCCACATGCTCCCTCACCCCACCCTCCCACCCTTCACAGAGACACCCACACCCTACCCCACATCCACACACCCACAGCTTCCCACAAACCTATACCTACCCCCCCAATATACAAAAGTAAGACTTAATTTTAAGCTATTATGTTTAATCACCTCTGTGTACACTACACAAACACATGTAAATCAGTATAAAAATATTTTTTGAAATCAAATTAATGAATGTTTTAGATGTTCATTTTTTAGAATATAATTTGGTATTTTTTTGGTTACAAACACCCTTGCTGAAAGGAGTACTTCTGGGGGCAAGGGAGGGACTTCTGGTGGCACAGGTAAAGGGTTAGGGTGCAGGACTTCGTCACAAGATAGCAACCAGGGGGCAGGGCACCTGACAAGGGACAGGTCTACCCATGCAGGGCCTCAACAGCTTACCAAAACTCGGTAAGTAGTCCTTCGCCCAAAATAATTGCACACCCCTGCTCTAAAGAGTTCAGGATCCTTCTGCTACATGTGGTTTCTCCTCCCAATCTTGGAGTTTCCCCTCTTTCTTTGACCTCAGCATTCATCAATATTCCATCCTCTTGTCCAAGGATGATGGTGTACCGTTCATAATCTTTTTTTTTTTTTTTTTACGTGGCAAAAGCCAAACTCACATCCAGTATTGGCATCTGTGAGGTTGTATCCAAGTTCCTTAACACCACACAGTGGAGTCCATCTAGTCTGGTGTGTGGTGCACTGTAGCAGTACTTTTCTTTCTTTAATCACTTCAAGAGTGGAAGTTATTGCAGCCCACCACTGCATGCGCTTTTTGTCAGCCTAGCACACCACTCACTTTTGTGAAACAAGCACATCTTTTGTGATTTAGAGACATCAGATCAGAGAAGACAGAGTGAGGAAGTTTGGATTTGGAAACATACAACATGGATGTTTGGATTTGGAACAAACAAATTTGGATTTGAAAACATACAACAAATGAACAGTGAATACTGTAGTTGCTGCCCTATCTCCGACTACACTGGCATTTCTAGAACACAGGAACTCACGTAACGTGATGGGAATGTATCAGTTGGAGATCACCAATAGTGACTTAAAATTTTCCATGTAATGAAGCACATCTTCATTGACCTTTCCAAGGAGGACCTTTCCACTCTGTCTTATCTTGGAGTGGGGCTGGACCGCACGTTAACTTCCATAATCACCTGAAGAAGGTAGCTGATAAAATGAAGGTAAGGGTCAATTTGGTCCAGAAATTAGCAAGTATGATCTTGGGAGCATCTGCATCAGTAGTAGAGGCATCAGGGCCCTTGCATACTCCATAGCTGAGTACTATGCACCAGTATGGACCAGAAGCAGTCACACTTGACTTGTTGACATCCAACTGAATTCTGCAATGTGCATCACTGGAACCCTCTAGTCAGCCCCACCATCTTGGCTGCCCGTGCTGTCACACACTGCTCCTCCAGCCATTCATTGCAAGGCAGCAACTCTACAGCAAGTCAAACCAATTAAGGAAAACAAACATCTCCCTATCCACCAGGACCTCAGCAAGACCCCTCACCATCACCTAAAGTCACTTAAACCCTTCAGGATCCACACCCTTACCCTTCAACAATGTGACTTCAATCCTGATGAAGCTTGGAAAACTGAATGGAATTCACAGGAAGTCCCAAATAAATATCTTGTGATAGATCCAACACAGAAGATCCCTGGCCTCAATCTCCTGTGATGCTCATGGGTAACTCTAAACTATATCTTCACAAACCATGGGAAATGCAGATACTTGATGCACAAGTAAAATAAAAACTCCACTGTGCAACTGTGGTCACCCAGAACAGACCATGGAAAGGTGGAACATATAATGACTCAATGCCTGATCCACAAATATGAAGGTGTCACGGTGGCATACTCTGCTGCTTCCTGATGCAGTTGTCTGGCTCAGCTACCTAAACGTAAAGTTATAGTTGCTGTTCTGTATCTACATCAGCCATATAAAAGAAGCTGAAGGGTCATGGGTGCCCACCATTATTTTGGGGGACCCCACCTATCCTCTACTATCATGGCTGATGAAGCCATATCCAGTTAACCTGGTGCCATGAAGGCCATTCAGTTACACTCATAGCAATTTCAGAATGGTGGTGGAATGTGCATTTGGAACCTGAAAGAAAGATGGCATTTGCCTCTAAAATCGTTTGTACGCTAGCACAGTGAACACCACATGCATTACCATGGTCTGCTACTCCCTGCAAAACATTTATGAAAAAGAGGCAAGTTGTTTTGTATAGAGTGGAAGTTGGATAGTAGTGTGCTCAGATCCACGCCACATTTGGTAGTTCTACTGGGGAATTATCTGCTAACTCAGGTGTAATTCGGAGCAATGCAAGACACCTTGTAGCATATTGTCCTTACTTGTTATAGGGCTTGGAATTGCTTGTACTTATTTTTAACCTTTAAGAAAAATGGGGCTTATGTACCTGGGGTATTTTGTCCTTAACAAATTTAACAGATTGTGGTGGGGGAAAAAAATGATTATTTTGTCTGAATTATGTATCAATTTAAAAGTTACTTCCTCTGCTTAAAAATGTGGAGTGATGACATGCTCTTTCAGTGGGTTGTGTATGTAGATTGCTTGCTTGTGTGTATGCATGCATGGGTATCATAAACACGACAAAGGAAGCAGAACAACTACCCTTTAGACATTGCTTTTGAGGGTTTCAAATCTTTGCCTTTCCAGGAACTGAGATTGGTTGATGAAAATTCTAACCAGAAAACACTGGCTGGTCCTCATCTCCAAAACAGATTCCACAAAACAGACTGGTGTGGACATTACAAACTTATGACTTTCAAAATTAGTATGTTGTCCACTAAAGCATCCATATAATTCACAGGCAAAGTCTTGACCTCCTTTTGTTGAAACATTTCTTTTACTATAATTTACAAATAATGGGCCAATGTGCATCATAATGATCAGGAAAAAAGTCTTATGCAACATCTCAGTCATGTGAGAATATATGTAATAGTAGCTGTACTATGAGACAATACTGTGAGACACTCATCAATTGGCTTGTGCCTTTTTCATTCCCTGCTGAGCAGCCATGTTCGCAAGCATGTGGCACAGCTAGATGTTGCACACTAGTCTGTGTACCTTGGGAAAAAAATAAGCCCGCTGGAGAAAGGTAACAAACTTCAGCTTTTGTACAATATGTTCTGTCTTTTGTAACTGACATTTTCCCCTATTTTCTTCCACAATTGTGAAAATGGGACCAAGATGCAAACCTGCACACTGATATATAAAGTAGCATGATTTTCAAACTATAGTGCAATGACAATGGCCCTTTTATTTAAGTTTGTAGTTACTGAATTATGCTACAAAAAAGATTTTAAGCCAGACCCATATTACTAAATGTTCAGCTCCTTTTTGTTTCTGAAGACCTTGAGCTCAGCAGAGTGTAACTCTTCCCAGAAATACAGAGTGGTTCCTGAAAGTAAAACAAATGTTTTGCTGTACTTTATAGAACTACAGAACATAGAGAATTTAAAACCACATCATATTTTTAAGTGAGAGCCTAACTAACAACTAAGGTTGCTGTAATGAATAAGGTGCTTGAGACTACAATAATAAACTCCCTCAGTGTTCATTTTCATGTATGGAAACACTACATAAATATATAAAGTTAATTTTTATTTGTGTATCTCCCCAAAAAAACCCAGTTACTTGCCTTTTTTTCTCCCAGGGATTGTCCAAAAGGATTCAAGTCCTGGAAACTAACAAGCAGTTGTATGTATACTGGAGAGAAGAAAGTAGGAGTTCCACTTAGCCAGTGATTGAACAGGCTACCCTACCATGCCAGGCATCCAATGTGGAAACCTTTACCGAAGGAAAAATATCTTGTGAATGTGTAGACCAAACTCCCCAAAGCTACCTAATAAATTTAAAAAATAAGACCATTTTCTAGATAGGTAGCAGAGGCTCCCTGAGCTCTACTACAATGAGTTGTGATGTCTTTGCTGCATCAAGTATATACAGTTTCTGAAGCTGAACCAAGCTTGGGGAAGAATAGTGAGAGAGGAATAAATTGGTTCATAAATTGGTAGTCTGAGGCAACCTGAGGCAAGATGGGGATGGGCACTGAGAGCAATCCTATTCTGTTGAGACAGAACTTAAGAGGGATCTACCCTGAAGATGTAAATCTCCTGTACTTTTCATACTCATGTGACAATTACTACAAAGGCAGCTTTCATTGATAGGCAATATAGGGAACAGATTGTTAAAAGCTCAACAGAAGGATTCATCAGTCTATTAACAGTATTGTGAGGTCCCAAGAGGGAAGGAATTCCTGAACTTGGTAAAAATATGAGATGGTCTCACCCTTAAGAAATCTAGCCACAAAAGAGTGAGAAAATTCACTGGGGAAGAGGGAAGTTATTTGCAAATGTTGCTGACACATGACCCCCTTCTGGAATTACAGTTGCTGTAATGAATAAGGTGCTTGAGACTACTATAATACAATAAACTCCCTCAGTGTAGGCTTATTATTAAGCATATAACTGAATATTACTAAAACAAATGTTATCAAGGGACACCCTAAGCTTTAAAGAGCTATAAATCTATATTTGAGGACCTAATGAGAGAATTATGAAGGCAAAATTGTTTTCCTGAACTTGAAACAATATATGAATTCTGTTCAAAACAGGAATCTAAGCCCCTTTCCTCTTTGGGATGAGAATTCTTAGTGCACTTATGCTACTGCTCCACGTTGTAGAAAAAAATCCACTGCTAGTTTTAGCAGCATCTCATGAGCACCATCACACAAAAAGGACTGGAATTAATACAACTCTTGACATTTCCAGCACCCACTAGTTTGAGATGTTCTGAGTCTAGGCTTTCTGAAAGTAGGAGCCAGTTTTCAACATGGGGAAGGAAAGGGAAAGGTGCTCCAGTGTTTCAATCACACTCTCCAAACTGGTATCAAACCTGTTGTCTGGTGAAAAATGCAAATATATGCAGCAGCAGAGGAAGAAATAGAGGGTCATTTTTACTGAAACCTCTGCTTGTTTCTCCACAGTTTTTAGTCCCTCTGAGGCTCATAACAGTACTCTGCCTGCAGGAAGCGTTTGCTTCATTCTTTGCACTGGAATGTATGGGCCCCCCAAAAAAGAATCCTACTGGAGTCCCCCGATAAAAGGAAGACCACATGCATTTTTAATTAAAATATTTATTACTCTTTAAGGAAAGGCCTCAGTTGTTATCAGAACCTTTCTGGGAATCTCCAAAGGCTCTACATTATCACAGATGTGTTCCTAGAATAACCAACCATGGAACCCTAACTGAGGAAATACAGGTTTCATTGTATCCATCCTAAAACCTCTTGTCATCCAAAGACCAAGTTGTGTCTAAGACACAACAGACTTCCTACGAAGACTTAAAAACATAGACCATTTTCCCAACAATACCCTCCTAGCCACCATGGATGTCAACAACTTATATACCAACATCCCACACCAGAATGTCATCTAAGCTTGCCTTACATATCAACAGGAGTAAGATTACAACTCAGAGTACAGACCCAAAGATATTACTGAATTTATACACTTCATCCTCACACAACAACTTCAAATTCAATAACCAACATTTCCTCCAGATCATAGGCACAACTGTGGGCACCAAAATGGCTCCACAATATGCCAAGCTTTTTATGGCCCACCTAGAAGAATTCCTCAAGAACTACACCATCAAATCCATGCTATACCTAAGTTATATAGATATCTTCATCATTTGAACTGAAAACCTGCAGTCTCTGCTTGATTTCCATCACAAATTCAATAACCATCACCCCTCCATCAGACTATTCTTTGACTACTCCAGCACCAACATTTTCTTTTTAGACACTATGATCAATATACAGAATGGTAAAATACAAGCCACCATGTACAAGAAACCCACAGACCAACATACATATCTATACCAAACCAGGAATCACCCTAAACACACCAAGAAAGTTGTAATATATGTCCAAGCCCTCCGATACCACTGAATTTTCACTGATCACCATCTCACAAATCCTGAAAGCTTTCACCCAACAAGGACACTTCTCCAGAGAGATAGATCATACTTTTGAAAGAGACACCCAGATACCACGTGAAGAATTGCTGCAGTACAAAAAGAAAATCCCCACGAATTACACACCATTAATTATAACATACCATCCCTCCCTGCAACCTATATGGAAAATCCTCAAACAATTGCAACCCATACTAGAAGAAGACCCAGTTCTTAAAGAGATCTTTCCAGAACCACCCATCCTAACCTTTAAACAAGCACTGAACCTCACCAACCTCATCACCAGAAGCAAACTTCCTATGGCCCAAAGCACACCAAATGGATCTAGACTAGGCCAGGACAAATAATGTAAAACCTGCCAACACATCTCCATCACTCCCACAATAACTACACCCCACAACAGAACTATCACCATTCCTGGATCTTACACCTGTACCTGTAATATATGTTATCCAGTGCACTAAATACCCTGATGGAAAATATGTAGGAGAAACCAAACAACAACTACTTACCAGAATGAACGTGCATCAGAAATCTATCGAAGACAAAAGTACACAATTACCTGTGCACACTTTTCAAAAACCACTCTCTCTCCAATCTCTGAGTTCTAATTTTCAAAGGGAATTTACAAAATACATTTTGTAGACAAGCCTACAAACTTCACTTCAGAAATCTACTGGATATAAAAAAATCACGGACTAAATATAGACATTTAATTTATGCTACATTATAACCTTTGTGCCATCTGATAACCCCAGGTAACCCGTCTGCATTTTACCAGCTACATTCTTCTGTCACCAGTTCAACATTCCCTCCCCATCCCCACTTGTCTCTCACCTATTGCGTCTCATACCTCTGATCCTCACTACCATGCATTTGCATTTTCACAGACCTGCATTTTGCATATTGGCTTCTATTCTATGCAGGAGAGCACACAATTCACAAGCAGTCTCTCTCTATGCCTGAAGAAGGGTGTTTGTGCCCCAAAACTTGCAAAGAACAATTTTTCCAACTATTTAGTTGGTCTAATACAAGATATCACGTCTACCCAAATAACTTGTCTGCCTATGTCCTTAGACCAACAAGGACCTCTCTCTCATCTCTGAGTCATAACAGTTTTCAGTTCTTCTCTGTATTCCAGTGATAACTTGTCCACAAAATGATATAGTTGTTCCAATTCAGATAGAAGTTCTGGGTAGTTAACTACAAACACCTAGAGGTTAGCAAAATAGAATACTTACCGCTGAACTAAGTTGAGTTTCTCCCTATGTATATTTTTATGAGGACCCAACTGCTTTGACCTTTCTTGGACAGTAGGTACTAAAAGCAATCCTTGTAATGAGAAGGAATATAAGTATCCAGATTACCTTGGAAGTGACTCTGAGCTCACAGGATTAACATTAGCATGTGCCAGAGGTCTTCTGCCAGCTCCAACAGTCCCTCTCATTTATTAATATGACAAGCCTGCTGGGTATAAAAAGGTGCAAGAATCCAGAAGCTTGTGAAGTATCTCCTGCCCTGCTTTCTGCAATATATCTAGAATATCCATCATATGCTTAATACTGTTGCAGAAGGCACTAGGGTCATCATCTGAGGCAGGCATCACGGCATCTGAGAGGCCACAATCACCTTACTGGAAAAAGATGAGGAAATTGCAGTGGGAATGCCCTTATTAGAAGGTGTCCCTCATCACTATCCTCCTGCCTTTCCATGATTTGAAGCTATACTTAGTGTGGGTTGGCCTATGCTGCCTCGATGGGAAAAAGGATCTAACCTGAAAGGACAGAAGATCTGGCTGGTGTGAAGATGGCTGCACACAAGAGGAGTCAGATATTGTTTAGTCTTATCTTGTTAGCCAACAGGAAGGATGACATGTCTTGGTTCACCTCTGAAGTCATGCTCCTTCCTGCTCCTTTAATGCTGACGTGGATGTACACAACTGGAATCTTTGAGTCAACATACAATAGGATCTGAGGGGAATCCTGGGTTATTAAGAGGGAGACTGACTAAACCGTAAGGTCAAACTATCCCCTTCCTTTTATTACAGCTTGCATAGAGTACTCCAGGAAAAAAACATTTGTCATGGATCTCTTCCCTTCTTAATCCTTACAGGGAAAGAACAACACATAAAACACTGCTCAGTGCTTCTGTCAATGGCACCAGAGCACCTTACCTGGGGCAATTTCTGAACCCTCAGAACTCTGCTGTGTCTTATAAGAACTCCTCCTGTTGGGTAGTTAAACACACAGCAGAGGACTAGTCTATAAACTGCTTATCTTAATAAAAAAGTATTTTGGACAGGAGAAAGGGTTTGTTTGGTGGTGGTGGTGGCGGCAACTGTTTTTTGCCAACAGGCAAAAATACTAATACTACCAGCTAAGGGTCGGAATCAACACAAATACTAGCATAGTGTATATCTAGAAAAGCAGGGGCTCCCCCTTGCTGCAATGTATGGTAAGAAGAAACTGAGGAATGACTGGGCCCACTCCTTCCTTCATGCCTGTAAGTGAGTGTCCCAGGGGTGCCGGGGTTACAGGAGAACCCCAACCCAAAATAGAAGAAAGCCCCAACTTACCATCTTCAGGGGCCGAAAGGAGTGAGAAGGCACGTGCAGAGGAACCACCCACGCGGCTCATCAGCCGCGTTCATATTCAGCTGGGGCCAAGTGACGTCAGCTGGAGACGCCACCCAGCGGAAACAAAAGGCGGCCCTGGAGGCACAGGAGGAAAGCCAGTGAGCAGAGGCTCGGCAGGGAAGCCCATACCCCAAAGGGCGCAGCCGCTGCGTTAGGCAGCCCGGGACGACGGGGGTGGAACTGGCAGAGAAAGCGGCAGCGGAGCCGGCAAAGACACCGGCAGTGGAGCTGGCAGAGAAGCTGGCAGTGGAGCCAGCAGAGGCACTGACCGGCAAGCCAGCAGGGATGCCGACTGGCAAGCCGGCAGGGAGCCCGGCAGAAGAGCCGGCAGGGAAGCTGACGATGGGAGCAGCGGTGAGTGGCAAGAGCAGAGGAGGAGATGAGTGCTGAGGAGGCAAGAGCAACTACAGGGAAGCCCGGAGAGGAGGTAACGAGGGCGGGGCCGACGGGAGCCCCAACGGGGATAGCCGCGGGGTGCGGCAGAAGACCCCAAGCAGGGACGGTTAACCAGCGGATGGGCCCACAACATCCCCCAGAAGAGTTGACTGGGATGCCATACCCGAGTAGGGTTAGCCTAGGGGAGAGATAGGAGCCCTGAGTGAGGCAAGCAACCGGAGCTGGGACACATAAGCACGGGGAAAACACAGGGCCCATAGGCTAAGGGCACTCCTTATTCCTTTGTGGCCTCCTGGTCCACCGGTCGCATCTCTCCGGCAGTCACGGTGGTGGGGATCGCACGTTACGTCAGAGGGTGGGTGGAATAGGGCACTAGGGATACAGGATAGTTGAATCTAGCACCAAGGTCCTCGAAGCCTTCACGCCTGAGCTGCAACCCAGGGACACTGGGACTCGTGGCTGGAGGGCCACGGGAGGCTGGGTAAGAAACTGAGTGGAACCAGGGACACAGAAGGGCCAGAAGACCTGCGACCGAAAGTGGCGAGTGGCCAGGGTGTAGGGGAGGTCGGAGCCCTGTGAGTGCCCACCAAGAGGCACAATGACTCTGGAGGCTGCCTCGAAGGGGAACCCCTCCACTGAAGTTCCATTCAGAGTCGTGGCAGGCGAGTTAAGGGGATCCCCGGACGTCAGCCAGGGTAGCCTTTGAGGTCCACTCACAAGCCTGGGACAGGCAAGATCGATAGTCCGGGCTAAGGCCGCACGAGAATGCCTGGTAGAACAGAGGCAGGCACAGTGAGGATCAGGAAGATATCGAGGACAAAGGTGCTGCCCCCAACAGACCTTGGTGGTCAAAAGAATCTGCTCGGGCATGCATGAAACACATGAAGTTCAAGAGTGTATTCCATGTGAATATTAAATCAAAGAGAAACTTAACTCTAATCTGGAAACCAAGTGTACAGTCAAGTATATTCACATTAGTGTTTGTCACCTGAAAAAAACAGTGGGCCAAACCCCTTGCAGATATGCCAGGTGCATCAGATCTAATGACAAGAAAAAAGCAATAGCTTCCCTGGATTACTGGTTGTTAAAAATTGTCTTTTAGTTCAAAAGGAAATGTCTTCATGCCTCAGGCTGTAAACAGACATGGAATTTGTCTTGGGTGAAAGACTTTTGTACATCTGTAGAATCACCTTGGGACAAATCCATTGTCCAACTTCAAGTCTGAAATACAGGGGATAAAATGTACTAACATTTTTTTCCTAGACATGGTTGTGTGTGTCTGCAGGGTTATTGCAAATCAGTACAGCAACAAGGTGTCCAGGCTGTGCGCTCTCACCCGCTGCCTATTGGCAGAGGAACAGCAGTGCATGTTAAGATGTGTTTACTGTGCCTGTTTTGATTCAGGTCAAACCTGAGAACATGTGAGGCCCATCTTAAATGAGATGTCTATTTACAGCTTCAGTCTCACCATAAAATTATGTTGACTGATCTATGCCTGACCAATTCAAATCTCAGGAGATATTTTCTCTTTTCCCATATTTTCCAGAATGTAAGATCTGAACTCTCCATCTCATAGTATGTAATGGTTTTCTTATAAAACACATTCTGGGCACCATAAACACATCAGCTAGTTTTTCTCTTGCAACAGAGCTAGCTCCTACTGTGGAGGAGCAGAGAAAGGCAACAAATAGAAGCACTATAATCCTGCTCTAGATTGACAACAACTTTAATATTGTATTTTCTTGCATACAACATGCTCCAGAATATAATGCACATCTTGTTTTTGAAAGGTAAAATGAAGAAAAAAATATTTTTCCAGAGTTATGGTTGCACAGAGTATGTATAGAGCCTAGCTGTTAGCTGATTAACCCTCCCTTTCCTGGTTAACTAAAACCCTAGCTGTTGCTGAAGACTGGTCTCCATGGGTGGATCTATGACTTTAGGAAGAGCTAAAGAGTCTTCAAGGGCTGTTCAATAGGAAGAGAGAGACCATAAGCAGTCAGCAGACTGCAAAATTGCTGTAAGAAAGGTTGGTTTGATCAAGCTATTAAAAAGGAAAGACAATCATTAACAAGTGTGGAGTGAAGAACAATGTGATATTAGTTAAATGAACCCCTCAACTGACAGAATAGTAATGGCACAGTTGCTGAACTGGAGCAGGAATCAAAGCAGGCTGCTTCCATCCTAGGGAGAAAATCAGTTTCCTTGCTTAATACGCCATTCCCAATTTGGAGGGGAAAGGTACAGGTTGCACTCAAGAAAAAATATGTGTATCTTCTAAAATAGAAAATCCAAATATGAAACCCCAAACATTCCAAAATTACCCAATTGAATAGCTTAGTCCAAGGGTGGGAAAAATATAGCCTGTGGGCAGGATTCAGACCACCAACTAATTGAATCTAGCCCATGGCTGTTCCTGCAGTGCTCTGCATGTGGCTGAGCTCCACACACTCCTGCCTGGGCAGCCTGCACACCTGGGCTCCAACTCCAACTTCAGCTCTCAGTACCTGGGCAGCTGCAAGTGCACAAGGAGCAGCTTGCCAGGAAGCTGTGCACACTAGCTGGGGCTGAGGCTGGGGGCATGGGTGCCCCAGACAGGAGCAGGCAGGGCTCCACCCTATTTGGAGTCCTGCAGGGGCAGCAGTGCGCCAATTGGGAGGGGCAGAATGCATCTGAACCACACTGCCTGGATATGCTCTGTTACATGAGCCCTCTGCTCCCTACCTTCCTCCCCTAGCCCTGGCCAGCTCCTGGGACTTAGTGCACAAGCACCACCCCCCCCGACCATACACACCCCCCCCACCCACCCACTATACAAGAATAAGACGACTATTTTGAGCTGTTATGCAATTGCCTACTCAAAAAAGTAGAAATCAAGACATTTTTTTTAAACAAAATATAGTAGATATTTGATTTTTAGTATATGAATTGTTTTATATATATAATTTGTTAAAATGATATCTTCTAAAAAATTGTGTGTGGGGCCCTCGGCACCTCACCAAAACTTAAGTGACCCTACAGATAAAACAGTTGCCCACCCCTGGCTTAGTCTATTGTTTAAGAAACCTATCTTAATTCACTTAACTTATTTGAGCATCTGAAAACAGTTCAAGTGAATGGTTATGTATTTCTAAATAAGTTCTATTTACTTACGATTTCAGTTTTCTGAGGAGTTGGTAAGGAACCCAACAATCCTAAAACCAAAACCAATACTTCTATCAAATACATCAGGCTATGGTATTTTATACTTTAAGATAATAAAAAGGGTAAACTTTTGTAAAAAAAAACATAGTAAGATATTCAATAAGCTTACTATAATATAAAGATCAGTCTTAAATGATGCTGGTATACCATATGATTAATTTATTTGAATAAATTCAAACATTTATTTTGCTGTATAAAACAGCTAACCTCAGAGTCACACATCCAGAGCCTAGCACACCCCATGAGGAAAAAACATTTAATCATTGGGCTTGCTTATCATATCTCAGGACACTGGCAGACATTACACTTAAGATGTGATTAACCAGGTAATCACATTAAGTAGTAACATGGTCACACATTCATGTAATTAATAGTGTGATAAAACACGGAATAAGCCATAAAGTTATCAGTAATAACTAATAGCCATTAGTAATAACTTTGTGGCTGGTTCCCATCAAGTCTTAAATTGAATATGTGACCAATCAGCTGACTGGCACTCCCAGCCTTGTGAGTGCACTGGAGTGAAGGGCTCTAGTGTGCTCCTGAGGCTGGGAGTGCCCATCAGCTGACTGGCACTCTCAGCTGGACACACCAGGCACCCACCTTGCTAACTGCCAGTGCAAGGGGAGCCTGGGATCATGATCAAAAGTTAATCATGATCCTGGGCTCCCCTCTCACTAGCTAGAGGGCACAATTAGGTTCTGATCCCCAATCCCAGAATCACACCTCCTGCCATGCACATGTAGTATGGGATTGTTATTATGATCGTTGGGATTACAGATCAGATCCCATCACATCTTTCACTGAACATCTGCCAGGCGCCTCATACTAATCACTGTTGAGCCCTGGCAGTAAACAGCACCCCAGTGAAACCTACAAGTTCCTTCTCTATTCACTTCTATGGGTTGTTGTCCCACATAGTTACAAGTGTTTCTCTCTACTCCCTTACTCATTCCTTTACTGATACTTCTGCTTCTCCTGCCTTTAACATGGCACCAGGAGAGAAAAAGTAGTTCTCCCCATTCCCTCCACAATTTCCTGACTTCCTACCATCTGGTACAAGCCTTTGAGGACAAATTTGAAGAACTCTGTTAACTATGCACCTACCCCCCTCACCTCCCTAGCCCCCAACCCTCCCAGAGTCTCAAATTTCTTTTCTGGATATTCTGAATGTTCTCAGTGGCCCCTTGCTAGTCCAGATAGTCCTTTCCACCACAAAACTGTCAAGGCTGATTGTTTCTCCTCCTATGGGACTTAATGAGCCAAGAATTATGGAAGTTTGGGATTTTTGGTGCAAGACAGTTTACATGGTAGGGTTATCTCCAAGCCAGGGATGCCAGAAGCCATTCTTAGACTTTCAGCTTCCAGTCTCTAAGACAGGGCCACTTACAATTCTATAAATACTGGCTTCAGCTGGGACTTCAAGGCCAGCTATACTCCCAATTCTGAAATAGTTGGAAGCCTTAAGAATCCACAGGGTTCCTGGGATCCTGGTTCCACAGCAGGGAACATGGAAATCCTCAAGTCTAGCCTCAAGGCAATGCACAAGACAGGTCTTCTCTAGAAAACTCCCAACTCCACAGTCTACATAGTAGTCTGAGCCCAGGGCAATCCATTCTACTTGCTCACTGAAACAGTCAAGGAAATCGCTGCAGAACTGATCCATAAATTGTTTTATTCCAAAAAATGTTTTGGGGAGTTTTTGAAAGAGCTCCCAGAATCAGTCCTGAGGCTAAGTATAATGAGACACTTCAGGATACAACACAGCTGACTCATAGCACTATAGAACACTGTATTTGATTAACTGTTAAAATATATACTGTATGTAATGTAAATACAGACTGTATACATTTATTTAAATGAAATGTAAGTGTTTGGTTCTTGCTCCCCAGCAGCCTGAAAGGTAAGCTGACAGAAAAGCAGGCAGGCTTCCAACAGAAACTTATGTGGGAACACTGTTCTGTCAGAAGTTAATCCAAATGGAAATATTTAAATGAGATATTTGGGGGGTTTTGAAAATTAGTATTTTTTGACAAGCTATTCACAAGAAAATGCTTGATCAGTTCTGCCTATAAGTTCCTTCCATAGCCATGTACAATGGCAATAAACTGGTGCATAAACTGAGTGAAAGTGGTTATTTTTAAAATCTCTATTTTAGTAATTTAGTATTGTATGTTCTCACAGTAATCTATAATGATATAAGGAAAGGAGGTAAAACATTTTAAGACAAATATGATTATAAAACTGAAATCCTTCCGCAATGCTGACAAGAATACACAATTCAGTTTAGGTTGAGTTTTCTAGAAGTATTTTGTTAATAAGGAAAACAGTTACCCTTAAGTCCCTTGCTCTGAGAAATGAAAGACTTTTTGTTTATTATCCTTCTCTTCCACGCTGATGACTGAGTTTCCATCCCTGCATGTGCTATGTAAAATCAGATAAAGTACAACAGATTAGTACTTTAACACAAAAACAGCAAAGAAAAGCATAATCACTTCCAAAAAGGTTCTGTTTTAATCCTTTAGAATTAAATTTGGTTTTAGAATTAAATTAGCCACACTGCACTTCTGAGAAAAATAAGCAGCACACTGGAAAAAACTCCAATTGTCAAAATTAACAAATCCTCATTAGAAAACATGCATTAATATCTATGGCCCTATCTGCATGCAGTTTTAAATGTTGTTAGGATTTAAAAATCAAATGGAATGCACAAAATGTCTCTCTTACTGACCTCTCTACCTCTTCTGGCATAGCTATCCCACAAAGAACAGTAAGTCCAAATGCCATTTCTTGCACGTACCACGTGGACCTAGCCCATTATGTAATTTTTTTCATCAAATAAAAATGGAAATGGCTCTGTTCTAAGATCTCCCTCTCTCATAGGCAGAATTAGCTTCTTGAGTTACCTGATGGTATGCTCGGTCTTGAAGATACATTAAGGAGTGTGGATAAAACTGGAGTTGCATCTAGTGGCCCATGGATCCTGGATGAAACAGAAGTTATGTCTGCTGACCTATGGGTAATATATGGGATCATCTCTTTGGAGTAGCTCCGTTTTGCAGATGCTTCAAAATAAAATAAAATCTAGTAAATATGCCATATGGGATACAATTACTTAGCCAATACCAAATTATTCTAATAGGGAAAAAACATTATCAAGAGGATTATATGTCATGAAAAAACAGGACAGCTGGGCAATTTGATAACCAACAAAAGCAGTGGTTATTAGTAACAAAAACAACAGGTGGAAGGATTGCAAGCAATTAGAAATTAGCTCCATTTGTTAATGAGAGCCAAAATATTTTTACATATGTGTGTATATTTTTTCAGACATTTAAATTTTCTAACCTCTAAAGTAAAAATACCTTAGTAACAAAGAACCCTTTTGCTACATTCAAAAAATAGTAAATAAGTTAGGAATGACTGACTATACAACTCTGCATGTAAACCAGGGGTGGGAAAAATATGGCCTGTGGGCCAGATCCAGCCCACAAGGCCATTCTATCTGGCCCATGGGACCCCTAAAAAATTTAGAAAATTAATATTTATCTGACTTTGGTTCCTGTCAAAAATGACAGGAACCAAATTTGATAACCAACAAAAGCAGTGGTTATTAGTAACAAAAACAACAGGTGGAAGGATTGCAAGCAATTAGAAATTAGCTCCATTTGTTAATGAGAGCCAAAATATTTTTACATATGTGTGTATATTTTTTCAGACATTTAAATTTTCTAACCTCTAAAGTAAAAATACCTTAGTAACAAAGAACCCTTTTGCTACATTCAAAAAATAGTAAATAAGTTAGGAATGACTGACTATACAACTCTGCATGTAAACCAGGGGTGGGAAAAATATGGCCTGTGGGCCAGATCCAGCCCACAAGGCCATTCTATCTGGCCCATGGGACCCCTAAAAAATTTAGAAAATTAATATTTATCTGACTTTGGTTCCTGTCAAAAATGACAGGAACCAGGGGCAGTAGGACCCAGGGGAAGCCCTGCAGCAGGGCTCCCACAACAGCAGGCCTGCCTAACTCCGCCCCCCAGGCCAGAAGCCCCAGTAGGCTGCGTGTTGCTCAGGACAGCCCCACACGGGCTGTGTGCAGCTGCAGCAGGGAGCGCCGGCCACTAGGCAGGGGAGGGGCCACTTTTCCCCATGCTCAGCACCAGCTCATTCACTGCCCTTCCCCCCAGCCCTTACCTGAGGTTCCAGCGCCGGGGCAGGCACGTGGTCCCAGGCCAGAAACCTCTGCACAAGCTCTGGGCAGCCAGCAGCAGCAAACACTGCCTGACACAGCAAGCAGGGGGGCCACAGCTGCTGCTGCCACAGCACAGCCCCAACAGGTGAGCCTGGAGCCAGCATGGGGCTGGGTTACAAGATGGTGCTGAGCACAGGGAAAAGCAGCTCCTCGCCCACCCCGTGGCCGGCACCCTGTGCTGCAGCCACTTGCAGCCCACATGGGGCTGCCTGTGCCTCTTCAGGACAGCCCTGCACAGGCTGCGAGTGGCTGCAGCAGGGAGCGTCAGCCAGGGGGTGGGGGAGTGGCCTCTTTTCCCCGTTCTCAGCACCAGCTCCTTCCCTGCCCTTTCCCCTGCCCCTTACCTGAGGTTCCGGCGCTGGGGCAGCCACGTGGTCCCAGGCCAGAAGCCCCTGCTGGGTCTTCCGGCTGGAGGGGCAGGGCCAGGCAGTGGAGGGGCCACTTTTCCCCATGCTCAGAACCAGCTTGTTCCCTGCCAGGGAGCAGGGGATTGGGGCTGCACTCTGCCCCCCGCCTGTACCACAGGGCAGTGGGGGCACTGAGAGTAAGCAGGTGCATGGGGCCTGCACCGGTATCCCAGGGCCAGGGCCAGCGCCGGCAGGGCCCAGAGCAGGGCAGCAGGAGTACAGGGTCCCAGCCGGCAGTGGCTCTATGGAGCTGGGCCAGCTCCCCGCTCTCCCTGCAGCTGCAGCCCAGCCCTGCTCCACAGACCCCTGCCAGCCTGTGCCCTGCTCTGGGCCCCACCGGTGCTGGCCCTGAGACATTGGGACATTGGTCCCAAGATGGTGGCCAGGGGGTGGGGCACCTGTCAAGGGGCAGGGCTACCCATGTGGCCCTCCACAGCTTGCCAAAACTGGGTAAGCAGCCCTCCACCCAAAATAATTGCCTGCCCTTGATGTAAACTGTATACTTCTTTTCCTTATCCAAGAGACAAAGCATTATAATAAACTTTTAATGCCCACTGTCTGGCAATTCCACAAGAACTAATTAACTTCGCTCATTTTTCAGAAAAAAATGAATTATTTACCAAGACTTCAAAACTCTTCAGGTTATACTGTCCCCATATGCATTCTTAATGAGGTTATACTCTGAGCCTTTGATGAGAGTCTTTTTGCTTCAGGGTACCACACTGCACAGCCCTTGTGAAAGAAGGCAAGTGCTCTCCTCCCCCTCTCCAGTGTCCTGTGCCTGCCCTAACTCAGTGTTTGCAGCTACTTCTTCTCAGGACTGCTGCTGCCCCTCCCTGACAGAAGGGCCAACAGCCCCTATGCCAACTACCCGTACACTCCCAGCAGAAAACACTGCTGCAGGTGGGTGGACATATTTTGCAGCCTAGCTTGTCCCCTTTACTCTTCTCACACTCTTGGGGCCCATGGGAAAGCCTGTAGGTGTGAAACCATGCAGGAACAGCCTCAGTGGCAGGGGCCACACTTGCCCTTTCACAGGTAGAGATTGGGAGTGGGGAGGGGCAGAGAATGGAAAGAACAGGGCATGGCACCGTTAGGTCCCGCCCTTGCCTCCCTTACCTTGCACCAGCTAGAGCACTGCTTCTCAACCTATTTAGTCTGAAGGGACCGCCTTCCTATCTTCTTTTAATTTAGATTCTAGCTCAGTGATTCTCAACTAAGGTGCCTCAAAACTCAGAAATTCAACTGCCTTGAGGCTAAAGAAGATGAGAACTGCTGGTCCAGAGTATAAAGGCCCAAAGAACAAACAATCACTTTGGAATCCATAAGAGTCAACAGCTTCATTCATTATAGAGCTGAGTAAGTTGAAACCCCCAAAGATACAATCTCAATAGTGACCAGCATTTCTTCTGGAATACCCGAATGTAACTGGGAATATTAAAAGGGAGAATAACATATTAATTACTCAACCTATAATATTATACTCTCTAAGGAAAGAGAAAGAGCTATAGGGAGGAGTTGGACAATGCTAAATTCATCTTACAGCCATGATCAATAAGATGGAAGTGAGGAATTTGTGCTTCACTCATTATTGTGTAGGTGGGCTAATTCTGGCACAAGGGCATGGTAGGCACAAATACAACCTTAGCAGAGTGTATGTCTGGCACAGATGCAGCCTCAGCACACCATCAGGCAAAAGAATATGATCTTCTGGGTGTGGGGTAAATACAAAGGCCCCTGCCACATGTTACATATATTATGCAGTTAACTGGTTAACCATGCAATACATTTAAACCAGCCATATGTGCAAAGTCATTATCACACCATAAAATGTCCATCCAGCTATAAGAAGAGTCAATCAGCTACTGGGTTAGTGCTTGAAAATGTATAACAACTTTATAACTGGTTTCTATCCAGCTTTAACAAGCACGTGTAGCAGGGCCCAAAGATGCAGATACTGCTTATTTGCTAATTTAACAACATTTGGTTAAATTAGTCATTTTTGCAACATATGTGAATTAAATAAGATTTTACTTTTTGAAAATTCTGTCCCATTATGCTGCAGAATAACCTTGGGAAAAGAAATGGTGGAATCCTCATTTATGTGGCTGAAACAAAGCACTAGAAACTGTCAACAATTACAGTGGCAGAAGGATAGAGTAAATGATCAACTGAAGTAAGTCTTTGCCACTTCTAAATGGTGTGATCCAAACAGGCATGGATCCCAGGCTAAGATACAAAGAAAGCCTGCAAACCACCATAAGGGATACCTAATGTGCCAGAAACAAGTTGTAGACAGACAGGATACAGAGCATAGAGATACATTTGCTTACCAGAAGGTAGTACAGCTGCAAGTTGTTTTGAATCAGGAGAGAAGGTTTGCACAGGAGAGAAGTCTGTGGCATTTCTGTGGAACCTGTACATTTATCTGAATACATCCCTAGGATTTATTTAGTCTGCAGAAGAGAAGACTGAGGAGGGATTTGATAGCAGACTTTAACTACCTGAAGGGCAGTTCCAAAGAGGATATAGACTGTTCTCAGTGGTGGCAGATGATAGAACAAGGAGCAATGGACTCAAGTCGCAGTATGGGAGGTTTAAGTTGGGCACAGGTAACCCCCGCTTGGCACTCTTAATTGGTTCTGGAAAAACCAAGCACTAAGCAAAACAGCGTTAAGCGAAACCCATTTCCCCATTGGATTTAACATAAATAATGATAATTGTTTTCGCACCACCTGCCAGCCCAGACCCTGCGCTCCTGCAGCCCCATGCTAGGCCCTGCCAGCCCAGGCCCTGTGCTCCTGCTGGCCCTGGCCAGGGCGCTCCCAGCAAGGCACCACGTGGGCTCTGCCAGGGAAGTCATCAGCTCCTCCCGGCCTCATTGTTCCTCTGCCGCAATACCTCTGCCAGCCCGCACCTGCCGGCCACCAGTGCACGGTCCCAGCTGCCCTGCCCGCTGGGCCTGAGTCAGGGATCTATGGTGAGATGGCAGTAGGGCTCTGGGGCAGGGTAAGCAGTGGGGCCACCCGCCCACACCCTGCTTTGCCCAGCGGGGACTCCTTCCAGGGCACCCAGGACTGGAATGAGCCACCACTGCCAGATCGCTGCAGGGGGTGGGGGCAGAGGAGCTCTGTGGGCTCGGCTTGCACTGGCCCAGGCCCTGCACTCCTGCTGGCCCTGGCCTTGGACCCTGCACTCCTGCCGCCCACCCATCCCTTCTTGCTACTGCTGCTGCTCCTCCCCACCCACTAGCTGCTCCAGCACCACGTGCTGGAGTGGACCCTGCGCTCCTGCCACCTCGTCCTGGGCTCCCGCAGCTGCCACTCCCACTTGCCTTGCTGCCACTGCCTGCTGCTACCACTGCTTCTCCACACCCCGGCACTGAGCGCTATAACGAAATGTGCTCAGCACTAAGTGAAACCAGGTAGGTATTTCAAATTAGTGCTATAACGAAATGGCGCTAAGTGAAACTGCATTAAGCAGGGGTTGCCTGTATTAAGAAAAATTATCTCGCTAGGAAGGTGCTGAAGCACTGGAATAGGTTAGCTAGAGAGGTGGTGGAATCACCATCCTTGAAGGTTTTTAAGGCCTGGCTCAACAAAGCCCTGGCTAGAATGATCTAGTCAGGGATGGGCCTGTTTTGAACAGGGGGTTGGACTAGATGACCTCCTGAGAGCCTTTCTAACCCTCATTTTCTATAATTCTATTATTCTAACACTAGAGAGGATCTGCCAACCATCCATTGTCATCCCACCCATTGCTGGCAATCCTTTGAGAATGATCTCTACCACAGCTTACTGATGGGTCTTGTGGTGACTTAAGAGCCCAATCTACAAGCCACAGGTCTGTCCACAGAAGTTGCAGGTCTTTCTGTAGGGAAGAGTAGGCTGCAGGCTAGAATTCCTCTCCTTTTTCTTCTTCTGCTCTCTTTTCTCTCCTTTGAGGGCAAGATGCTTTACCTCAAAAGAGGCTGCTACATGGTTAAGGCTGCAGCGCCACTGGAGTTGGTCAGCAGCTAGCTCCTCCCAAGTCTTGATGTAAGCATCCATTTTCTTGAGGTACGCCTTCAACGTGCCCTTGTACCATTTCCTCTGGCCACTATGAACTTTAGGCCATTACTAAGCTGGTTGTAGAGCTCTTCTTTTGGGAGTTGAGAGTCAGGCATCCACAAAGAGTGTCTGGTCTAGCCAAGTTGATGCTCGAAGATCACTGACTCAATGCTGGTAACAATGGCTTTGGCAAGGTTGTTGGCATCTGTGCAGCAACCCTCCGATTTGATATGGAGGATTTTCTGGAGACATCGTTGATGATAGCTCTCCAGGATCTCAAGATGATGATGGTAGGTCACCCACATCTCACATCTGTAAAGGAGAGTGGGGATGATGGCTGCTTTGTAGACCTGGAATTTGGTGTCTTTCTGGAGGTCACAAGAAACAGACATGCTGAAGCAATTTCCGAAAGAAGGATCCTGTACTGGATCTCTTCATCAACGTTCACTCTCTGAGACAGGTGGCTACCAAGGTAGAAGAAATGCTCGACTACCTCCAGGGTCTTTCCCTCAATGATAATTTGGGAAGGAGAGTCATATTCATGGCCTTGGGCAGGCTGACAGAGCACTTTATCAAGGCTGAGAGAGAGGCCCAAATTTCAGAAGGCTTCTCCAAAAAGATGAGTCTGGAGGTTTTCCTCAGTGTGTGCAAGGATGGTGCAATCATTGACATATTGAAGGTTGATGGTTGTTTTGGTCTTCGAGTGAAAATGACCCAGGTTGAAGGGCCCTCCATCCATTCAGCATGCAATGTCAGTTCTGGAAGGAAGATAGGATGACCATCAGAAAAATGGAGAACAGAATTGGGGTGATGACACATCCTTGTTTGACCCCAGTTTGGATGACAAATGGATCCATTTCCGATCCATTACATAGAAAGGCTGCAGTCATCTGATCATGGAGAAGCTTCAGGACTTTTATGTACTTTTCAAGATATCCAAATCTGGCCAGTACTTTCTACAAGGCTTGATTGAATTGAGTCAAAGGTCTTAGTAAGGTCCATGAAGGCCATAACTAGGTCCTGATGTGGTTCCCAACAGTTTTCTGGGAACTGACGGGCAGCAAAGATGTCAATTGCCACATGGGATGGTATGAAACTACACAGATTCTGGTGGGACTTCCTCAGCAAGAGGTAGAAGACAGTTTAGCAGGATGTGGGCAAGGACTTTGCTTTGGAAAGGAGGCAATAGCTTGATAGTTCCCAATGTGAGGAAGCTGGTGCACAGACGCAGAAACCACACAATCTTAACAAGGTGGAGATCTGGGCCCGGTGGCAAGGAAGAAACCCTAGACAACAGGGGACCTCCATCTTGTGGCAGTTTTCTTCTGTTTTTACAGTTGTTGAAATCTTGACATCATCTTCTGCCTGATCTGCCCTTGAGGACTTGGGGTTGGATTGTGGCTTGTCTGGAACTTCCCCTCAGGCCTGCTCACCATAGGTGACCTTGCTAGGAGTGTAAAACTGGGCAACATAGCTCTGAGGATCATTGGAACATGTAAGCGTCTCTGCCACTACAAGGTCTTGATCACAGAGAGGTCATCCCACCCAACCACCTTGTCTGTATTCTCCTAGTACCCGGTGCCTAGCTGCCTAGAGGGCTCTGATCCTTTACTGTGCATTCACACTCTGACAGTCTCACCAAGGACCTCCCTGCTTCCTGTTCTCCCTTTCGCCAAATGGCCATAGGTGCCCAGACAGCCTGTTGGGCTAGCCCCTGGGCAAGTAAGTCTGGAAATGCCTTCATTATGCATTTGCAGGGCCATGGTTTCAGGATACTCAGAGCAAAAGAGTGGGCCCAGTGCCTATGGTGTGGGCTCCTAAATTCACCCCCTGGTGGGGGACTTGACAGCAGCCTCTGCAGCTGCGACACAACAAAGGTACTCTTACCTTCAGGAATGTCCTTTATCCCCAAACCTATCTCCACTGTCTGCTGCTTGACCACTGAGAACAAACTAAAATTTGCCAGTAGGCTAACTTCTTAGTCCAATGCACCTCAGCTTCACCCGTCTCACTGAGTCCTTACCAACTCTAGCAGAGGAGATTTAGATGGCTTAAAGAATTACACCCGTCTATGGATCATGTAAAATTAATATGGGTCCTCACCCCTGTAGGACCCAGCCCATTGTTATGCCTCTGATGGCAAAGGTAGTTAGAGATTTTGGTGAGCAATTATCACCACTTGGGCCATTAGGAGAGCAGGGTGCTATAATAAAGCTTATTGTTGTCTGCTGTATTGTGCATTCTTAATTTCAGCCACAAGCCAATAGTGTCCTCCCATTCTTCTCCCATTCTACTGTTCACTCACAATGGGAGTAGAGGTGGGGAGGGCAAACTGTGTCCTTTCACCAGAATTCACACCACTCTGGAAACTGCTGAGCCAGGAAAATTCTGTTGTTGTTTCAGATTGGCAAGTGTAACCGGGGAACTTCTCAGGGGTGATTTGCCAGTGGCCTGCCCATCTGTTTCTGGGCCAAACACCTACCTTCTCACCTGCCACACCTTGTTGTTATCTAATTAATGATCTTAATTAGGCGGGAGATTGCACATTTTCTTGCCCCGATGCCAGGGGGCACTATCTGCGGCTCCGTACCTTCCCTCCACCACAGCCCATGCCTCACAGATGGCATCCTAGTTTTTACTCTCACCAGCCTCACACTGGGCCCCAGAATCCTCCAGTCAGGACCCCTCTAAGATCCCGCCATTCAGGCGGCCTACCCTGCCCTCATTCAAGGCTGCATAGCTCCCTGAAACTATTTCCCCTCTCGGGCGTGGTTCCCCCGGAACTTTTGGCCACAAAGGGCCTGGCCTCACCTCCAAGGCCAGTCAGAAACCCCAGGCCCTCAGCTCTGGGTATCCCTCACAGTGGGCCCCTGGCCCTTTTGACCGTTATGGTCCTGGCCCCAGCACTGACCAGTCAAGAGTACTCTATATCAGGCCTCTGAGTCGCTAGCCCCACTCTCTCTCTGGGGTCTGCCTTCTGGACCCTACTAGCAGGTGACTCACCCAGTTGTGGGAGCTGGGGTTATGGCGCCCCGACCCACCTTTCACTGGGGTGGTAACTGGCCTGGCATTTCCTGGGGGCTCCCATGCCACTGAGAGCCCCACCAGGCCACCCACTCCCAGCAGGTGCAATTTTAGGTCATGCCCAGGACCAGGAGCCTCCTACAGCTCCTCCCTTACCTCTGGGATGTTCCAAGAAGCCTCGCAGTCAGGCAATGTTTCTGCCTGGCCCACCAGCAGGGAACTGATCTGTTTATCTAGGCAGCCAGGAACTAAAATGCCTGCCGCAATCAAGCACCTGCTGGCTGCTTGGCTCAGGTCTTAAAGTGGCAGGCACAAACAGTGCCCTGCCACAGCAAGTCATTCAGTTAATGGCAGTTTAAATAACCACTTGATTTTGTCTCTCCAGGCTGGAACTAATATGGACCACACTCCTGTCCCCCTTTCTGGGCCATAGTAAAGACACAGCTCAACACCCCCTACCCATGCTCTTCCCACACTTAGCACTGTGTATGCTCAAGCTGTAAACCTGTCGTATTTAAAAGCTGTCTTTCAGACTGGAGCTTTTTTTTCTCCAAATGGTCAATTTTGCTGCCTAAGAGGTTAAGTAGTGGAGAGACAATATTTATATATTTTAAACATCTCTGAATATAAGTGTAACCCGGGCAGTACTCCAAGAGGTACCCCCTCTCCAATTGAAGGGATTAAAGCAGGTGCACAAGCACTGTGGGAGGTGTAGGGACTCTCCTCCCCTATAGAGCAGAGCCAGACCACCAATGGGGCCTTAACCATATACCTTTTAATGAGAGAACAGTAGTAGGAACAAAACAGGCATCAACCAGGGGATATAGGGGACACTACAATGCCCCAAGTGGCCAGGATTTAACAAAGTTTAGACACTTACAATCATTGACAAAAGACAGGGTTAACAAAATAGAAAACACAAACAGCAGAACAAACAATACTGGTTAGTGAAATATAAAAGGCACAAAATACAAAACGTCAAATAACAAGGAATATAGGGCCTTGGAACAGGAGGGGAGGGGGAGAGGAACACAATGACCCCTTTCCACTGCAACAAGAATTTCTCCTTCTCACTTCACTCACCCCAGGTCACCATAGCTGGGACTTGAACTCAGACCTCCCACATGGTAGGCAGAAACTCAACCACACAGCCACCAGTACTGGTACTACTCCAAGCTGCTAGGGGTCTTGACCTTCCTGGAGCCCTGGCCTCACGTCAAGCCGCCTGGCTTCTTACTGCAGAAGCTGGAAGCAGAGCTGGGAACCTCTCAGGTTGCTGCTCAGATCCTTGCTGGAGCTAGGGAGCCTCTCCTGCTGGCCGCAGCCTCTCATAGGCGTTCTCTGCTGGGCTCCAGGATCCTCTCCTGCTGGCTGCATGCTGTGCTGCTCAGGGTCCAACTGCTGCCTGCACGTCCAACTCCTTCAGGTGCTTCTGGGGCAACTGTTCCCACCCCGCTGGCCCAGCTCTTGCCAGCTCTTTGAAGCTCCTTCCTTGTGGTCCCTCACTGGTCTCCCCTGAGTCAGCCACACTGCCCCTTTTATCCCCCTCCAGGTGACCCAAGGGGCCAATCAGGGGACACGGAGGCTGAGTCTCTGGGGCCTGACTGTTGAGTAAAAGGAATCCCAAGTCCCCCAATCATCTTTTACCCCTTCAAAACCCCTGGGCTAAGTCACTCCCAGCTAGCCCGTCACATAAGGAAAACATTTAATATTGATAAGTGATTAAAGCAGATAGTCATTAACTAATATTTATTTATGGAACATTTTCACCAAAGGACTATATATAATCAATGACCTGGAAGATGGGATGGAGTGCAGCCTCAGAAAGTTTACAGATGACACCAAGCAGGGGGCAGTAGTAGAAACACTGGAAGGCAGTCCTAGGATTCAAAGAGATCTAAACAATTGGAGAACTGGACCAAAAGAAATCTCATAAGGTTCAATAAGGACAAATTCTACACTTAGGACAGAACAATCCCATGCACCAGTGCAGGCTGGGGACTGACTGGCAAAGCAGCCGCTCTACAGAAAAGGACCTGGAGGTTATAGTGGACAATAAGCTGAATAGAAGCCAACAGTGTGCCCTTGTTGCCCAGAAGGCTAATAGCATACAGGACAGCATTAATAGGAGTGTCATCAGCAGGTCAAGGGAAGTGATTAGTCTCTATTTGACACTTGTGAGGCCACATCTGGAGTAATGTGTCCAGTTTTGGGCCCCTCACTACAGAAAGTATGTGGGCAAATTAGAGAGAGCCCAGCAGAGGGCAACAAAAAATGGTGAGAGGGCTGGGCACATAAATTCTGAGGAGAGGTTGAGGGAACTGAGCTTATTTAGTCTAGAGAAGAGAAGACTGAGAGGAGATTTAACATCAGTCTTCAACTACCTGAAGGGTGGTTTGAAAGAGGATGGACCTAGACTGTTCTCAGTGATGGCAGATGACAGAAAAAGGAGCAACAACCATTTTTTAAGTTGCAGCAAGGAAATTTTAGTTTAGATATTAGGAAGAACTTTCTCACTAGGAGGGTAGTAAAACACTGGAAAAGGCTACCCAGAGAGGTTGTGGAGTCTCCATCCTTAGAGATTTGTAAGACCTGGCTATACAAAGCCTTGGCTGGGATGATCTAGTTGGGGATGGTCCTACTTTGAGCAGGGGGTTGGACTAGATGTGACCTCCTGAGATCTGTTCCAACCCTCATTTTCTATGATTCTGTGATTCTATATTAAGTGCAAGAGAATCAAAATGTCAAAGTATAAGTAACTTATTTAAACTTAAAAAAAAAAACAAATGCTTTCATTTAAAATATCAAAATTATGTTGGCACATACTCTTTAAATATATAAAATTCACACACCTGTTAGTGCATCTTAATTATCCTTTAATATGACAAAACAGATTTATCAGATATATTTTGTATATAAATATCTTCTCTTATCTGGACAATGCAACAAAATGTATTTCATGTAAAGGAAGAAAGAACTTTTTTTTGTTTGATAGTTTTGTAAAAGCAAACCTAAAATTTCCTCTTTTATAGGGTTATCATAAACATGCTATGGCTATGTAGAGCTGTTCATTTGCTCTGGGAGAATTGCTGCTGTCCCAAGAGAAACCACAGGTGTAGAGACATTCATGGTTGAATGTCTCTGAGTGCTTTGGGCTGCAAATACCGAGTCCTGAAGCACTTAGAGGGTATGCTTCGGTCTCAACTTTTTCCAGCTACACCCAAACCCACCCTCTCAACTGAGTTGCCAGCTCCTCTGCCCCATCACTGACCCAGCAACCCCCTCCACCCACCTTTACTGATCTGCCAGACTTTGTGCCCCTTGCCTAGACATCAGCACTTGGTGCTCTAGAGCCCCCTAGCAGACTAGTGTCAGCACCACAGACTCTCTGGTGCTCAGCTTGAATGTCTGTAAAGAGCTCTCCAAATGAATTTTTTCTACTGGGAGAACAAACCCGGGAAAATTCTCCCAGATCATTTGAATGCATGTATGCAGCCAATGGCTATTATATAACCAGAGAATAGTATTTTTGAATAAGGCAATGTTCTATGAAATGAATGATATACATGTGCCACAGGAGATTCCCACAGCACATCTGCAACAGGGGAATTCTCATGCAGGTTCCCTTGCTTGCAAAAGCACCGCCTGATCGGGCGTGGATACCTGAGTCACTTACTCTGCAGTGACTCTTTCCTGCAGGGGAATTCCTGGGCCATGTAATAAATAAGCAGTGTGACTACCTTTGGTGGCAGCAACACTTTTTGGTACTTACAGCACAAAAGGCTAGGAAGTACATTTGCTCACAATTTGTGCTGCCATAAAACATTTTATGGTGGCAAAACAGTGACATCTGTTTTCATCCAAAGAGAGAAATCTGCAAATCACCACGGCTATACAGCAATACTGCATCTTCCTTTCACAAAAGTGGCCAGAGAAAAATGGAAAGTCACAGAAATAAATTAACAAATGGGAAAGCTCTTCACTTACCTCTGCTTCTGTCTTGATGTATCAGGAATGTTGAAGGTGTAGGTTCAAGCTGTAAACCTGAAGGAAAATTTAATGACCATCTTTCAGACAGGAGTCTTTTTTTTCTCTGACTGGTCAATTTTGCTGCCTAAGGGATTTTCCAATAGAAAGGCACTATTTATATATTTTTAAATTTCTCTAAATATAAGCAAGACACTCAATGCGACACTCAATGCTGAAAATGCTCATTAACTATGACTTATTTAGCAAACATTCTCACCAGAGGGTTATCTTAAGAACAAGGGAGTCAAAATGACAACATATAAATTGCAACCTCATGCCCTGAAACTCCTCTGCCTACCCCCCGCAAAAAACAAAAGTTTCAGGTAAATGTTTTAAATAGATATTTTCATAGTAAGTAAAGGCCTCAGTTAAATATTTGAAAAAGTAAAAGTCTACATTTATTTTTTTTAAAAGACGGACTGTTTTAATGCACGGTGTAACAAAATGGTCTATTCTTTAAAGAAGGGGCAACTAACGCTGTTAAAGAAATTCAGGTGTGGGGCATAAGGAGGGAGTGTCCCACTAGGAGCATAAAGAGCTCCTGAACAGAAAAGAAAGAAAAGAGAGAGAGAAAATTAAAAAAAATAAATAAATACCTTTATCATAAAAATATTGTAAAAAGAAACATTAAAGTGCAAAAAAGTAGGCCTGTGTGAAGCTGCTAGTATTCACAGATGTTAGGGTCGGAAGGGGCCTCAAAAGAGCATCGAGTCCGACCCCCTGCATAG